>NC_141621.1:15692940-15697940 GCF_047967505.1 Dipteris shenzhenensis
TGTCACCAAGTAACACTCTTTCTCTGATGAAGTGCTCTCTGACATCAATGTGCTTTGTCCTGGAGTGATATACTGGATTTTTGGCCAATGCTTGAGCCGATTGATTATCACAATATATTGTTGTTGGCTTTGACTCATCAAAGTAATCTGTTTCTGACAATAGTCTTCTGAGCCATATAGCCTCACATGCACCTGTAGTGAGTGCTCTATATTCTGCTTCAGTCGAAGACAAAGAAACAGTTGGTTGTTTGTTTGACAACCATGATATAGCACCTTGACCAAGGAAAAATGCATATCCCTGTGTCGATCTCCTGGTCTCATGATCTCCTGGTTCATGTAGACTTCCTCGTCTAGATAACCATTGAGAAATGCATTCTTGACATCAAGTTGATACACATTCCATTTACTGAGTGTCGCTAGTGATATCAAGAACCGTATGGAATCCATCTTTGCTACTGGAGCATAAGTCTCATCATAATCTTGGCCATATTGTTGTGCAAATCCTTTTGCAACTAATCTGGCTTTGTATCTCTGAATACTGCCATCTGGATTGTACTTCACTTTGTATACCCATTTGTTGGCTATGGCCTTCTTTCCTGGTGGAAGGTCGCATAATTCCCAAGTGTTGTTTTTATACAAAGCATCCATTTCTTCATTCATTGCAGTTTGCCATTCTGGCTTATCTACTGCGTCTTCGAAGTACACTGGCTCTTCTGTAGCCATGATGGTAGTCATAAGAGCATAGTTGGTGGTTTCCACCTGAATTGCTTTGCCTTTCTGAGCATATGTCAATCTGGCTGGTGGTCTGCTTTCCCTAGTAGACCGTCTGAGCTGCTGTGATGCTGATTGGGGTGTTGCTGGCAATTCTTGCTCTTCTTCATCAACCTGTTCTGTAGATGACTGTGAAGTCGATGCTTCTATCTCCTGTGTAGGTGAGGTTTTCCATTCTGATTCCTCATCGAAGATTACATCTCTGGAGATAATGACTTTGCGGTTGATGGGATCATACAATTTGTATGCTTTACTCTCGTCACTGTAGCCAACCATGATGCATTTGCGTGACTTCGCATCCAATTTCCTGCGATGATCATCATGTATGTGGGCATATGCTATGCAACCAAATATGCGGAGATGCCCAATGCGTGGCTTGTGTCCAGTGAATGCTTCATAAGGAGTCATACCTTGTATTGGTTCGGTAGGAAGCTGATTAAGCAAGTAGTTAGCTGTAGCTATTGCTTCTGCCCAATACTGATTCGGAAGATGCTTTTCACTAAGCATTGCTCTAGCACTGTCTGCTAAAGTCCCATTTTTCCTTTCAGCTATTGCATTTTGCTGAGGAGTATCTGCACATGTGAATTGTCTTCGAATGCCGTGAGTTTTGCAAAAGTTCATGAAAGCTGAAGACATGTATTCACCTCCTCTGTCTGATCTCATGACCTTGATCTTTCTGCCTGTTTGGTTTTCTACCATGGCTTTAAATTCTTGAAATCTGGCAAACACTTCAGATTTCTCTTTCAGAAAGTAGACCCAACAATATCTGCTGTAGTCGTCGATGAAGGTCAAGTAATAAAGTGAACCATTGATGCTGCGGGTCTGGGCATAACCCCATACATCTGTATGAATTAAATCAAGAATACCTCGTGCACGAGAGGTACTTCTGACAAAGTTGGTTCGCTTTTGTTTGCCGAAGCAGCATGCTTCACAAACTTTTCCAAGAAACTGTAGCTTCGGAATCCCAATTGCCATATTTTGATTCCTTAGATCTAACAAGTACTTGAAGTTGACATGACCATATCTCTTATGCCATTTTGCAGATAGTGGCATCTGTTGCATTTGAGCTGACATGGCATGCTTATCTGGTACTGTAGCTAGCATCCTGTATAAGCGTCCTTCTTTGACACCTTTTGCTACTAGCTGACCTCTTTTGGATTTGTCTCTGATAGTGCATTCATCACCGTCGAAGATGACTTTGTAGTTGTGTTCCGTCATTTGACCTACTGACAAAAGGTTCTTGCTGAGCTTCGGAACATAGAGCACATCTTTGACTAATCCTTTTGTACCAGTGAAATTGTTCATAGGGATAACACCTGTCCCTTGAACCGGATTCGGTGTATTGTCTGCTGTGTAGATGACATTCTTTTGACCTTCTAATGGCTTCATTTCTGTGAACCATTCCTGATGATTTGTCATATGAGATGATGCACCGCTGTCGATGTACCAAGGATCCTGTTCCACTTGGTCGACTTGATAACTGAAATCTTCTTTGGGATTGAAATCAGTGTCTAGGTGCATTGTATCAGTCTGATGCAATTCCTCACTTGCAAGAAACATATTTCCATGTTCATTTGCAAAATGACTGTGACTAGAATGTCCACCACGATGATTTCCTCTTCCTCGGGAATTCCCTCTATTACTGCTGGATTGACCGCCTTGGTCATACTGCTTCTTGCGGCAATCTCTTTCATAGTGTCCAAACTTGTGACAATAGTTGCATTGAATGTTTGACACATTGGTGGATGCATTCCCTCGTCCTTGGAATCTTCCTCTGTTCGAATGATTTTTTCTTTGCTGATTTTGATGTTGCTGAGGATGCTGCTGATGCTGATGCTGATTCTGACTTTGATTTTGACCACTTTTCTGATATGATCTACCTCTGTTTCTGCCTTTGCCTCTGCTTCTGTCTGAAGCTGTGAATGCTTGATCATTAGAATGACCTTTACGTGCTTGAATGGCCTGAGTCCTGAGTTCTTCACCAAGTAGAACTGACTGAAGTTCTTCAAGTGTTGGAATTCGCCGTTGGATGGCAATACTCTGGACCAGATTCTCATATCCTTCTCCTAGTCCATTCAGGATTACTTGAACCATTTCTACGGGATTCATAGTCTCTCCTGCTGCTGCAAGTTGATTGTTGTAGTCTTTGATGCGGAGTACATAAGCATGACCAGTTTCATTGCTATTGCGGAAACTCTGGTTGATCTGGTTTCTCAAGGTGAGAATCCTGGATGTGTTCTTGGACTCGTAGAGAGCTGCGAACATATCCCATGCTTCTTTTGATGTCTTGACTGTGTTGAGCTGTCCTAGCATGACATCTTGCACATTCTGCTTAATCAGGTGATAGGCATACTTGTCTTTCTTATCCCATTCTGCTTGAGCTCAGGCAATGGCAGGATCTGCTACTGGGTGCGGAAACTGTTTGTGTAGATGTAGATTCCGATGTAGATCCCGTTGCTGGTGCTGTGACAACAGATGGAGTAGAGCTACTGGTGGCTGGATCGGCCAATGGTCTAGGTATGGATCCATCAACATACTCCCATTTGTCCTGAAGCACAAGAATGGTCTCCATTCGGTATTTCCATGTACCGTAATTGGAGTTGTCTAACTTAGCAGATGCCTCCAGATTGAGGTTGCTAGTCGACATGGTGCAAACAATGTACTCAAAAAGTGTCCTGGAAAACTCTGTATGAATCAACTGCAAATACACTGAAGATGCCAAGTGAAATCTCTGTACCGTCGGTGAAGATAGAACTGCAGTAAATAAGATCTGACCTGTGTTACAAGGCTTGTGGCAATGATGCCGGGAATAGCCAAGAGGCTTTACAAGGCTGAAAATGATGTGCACGATGCCATGAGATAGCCAAATAGGCTTTACAATGGTGGCATGTGTGTGTGAAATCAACTGCTATCTGCCCACTGAATCAATCTGCAATGCCTCTGAACTCTGAAGTCTGCTCACTGAACTGATGAACGTAAGGTTTCAGGTAATGCAATGATGTGAAATCGGATGTGAGCGTATGGACTGACTCCGAGTAGGTACTAGTCGGGAATTTCGGGCATGGCTTAGATTGGCAACTTGGGGAATTCAAAGCGTCCCCTCTATGGCGATCTAGTCTACTCTGATCTAGATCTAAACCAACCGTCGATCGATGAAAGAGCAGCAAATAATTCCTTTTCTTTTGTTCTTTTTAAGTGCTGGGTCAGATGCGTCGATGTAGAGGCAAATGTGCGTGAAGGAAGTGGTTTTGTCGGCGAGGCTCAAATGTGAGTGTAACTTGCGCCGAAATGTGCGCGTGATGTAACGAGCGCGTAGAGCACGAAAAATCGAGCGACTTTCCTTTTTGGAGCACCCTCAAATTCTTCCTGGATTAAGAGATATGACTTGATCTAGGTGGAGGGGCAAAAGGAGTGCAAATGGTGCTCAATGATAATGTGTCACTGTGAGTCACATGCAGTGATGATGTGGCACTGTGCTTAGCAAGAGGTGTGCCAGTGAAGCTCTGTGCTGAGGTGGCAGTGCTGAGGTGTCACTGATGACGTGGCACTGATGATGTGGCAATGATGACGTGGCACAGATGACGTGGCACAAGTGACGTGGCAGATGACGTGGCCTGATGACGTGTCACTGATGACGTGGCAGGTGACGTGGCTGATGACGTGTCACTGATGACGTGGCAGGTGATGTGGCTGATGACGTGTCACTGATGATGTGGCAGGTGACGTGGCTGATGACGTGTCACTGATGACGTGGCAGGTGACGTGGCTGATGATGTGTCACTGATGACGTGGCAGGTGACGTGGCAGATGCTGGAGTCTGCTGACGTGGCAAGATAAGATGCCACGTGGATCAACCCTATCCTTTCCTAACTGCCCCTGGGTTAATCTGAACCCAAGGTGGGTGTGGTTTGAAGAGTGCCACGTGGCCTTATCTGCCACGTGGCAGTTTCTCTCTCAGAGAGGAGCTTCGACGACACAGGCATGCAGCCAGTGCCTGCACGATGGAAGGGAATTTGTGAGACGACTAACGATTTCGGTCCCGCGCTCTGCAACAAGAAGCTGATAGGAGCTCGTTCCTTCTATAAAGGCTATGAAGCAGCAGCTGGACCGATTAACGAGACTGGAGTACAGGTCTCCGAGAGACAGCGATGGCCATGGCACTCATACGTCCTCCACAGCAGCTGGGAACTACGTCGCCAAGGCGAGCTTGCTGGGATGTGCCTCAGGAA
>NC_141621.1:15702940-15815440 GCF_047967505.1 Dipteris shenzhenensis
TCATGAAATAGGTAGCTTGTCAATGTGCTGCCTATTTCATGCATTTAGGCCTCAAAAGTAGGACCTCATTTGGTCCTACATGGGGTCCTACTTTTGAGGCCTAAATGTATGAAATAGGCAGTGCATTGGCGCGCTGCCTATTTTAGGCATTCAAGCCCTAAAAGTAAGACCCCATATCTTTGGAATTACAAATCCAAATGGGGTCATGTCATACATCAAATCAAATGGCAAGAGCCAATTTAGATGTTTTCATGCCCATTTTATTGATTTAATAAAACTATATGCATCAAATAATGTTGTTTATCAATTTTTGGCATACACCCCCAAAATCAAAACCCCCATCGGAAAGAAAGGTAAGGAACACAAGTGCTTGTTCTTATGTTCAGGAAACATTAAAAAAGAGGCCTAGTAGCCCAAAAATGGCAGCCCATCAATGCACTATCATTTTTGGGTTGCCAGGTCTCTTTTTTGTTGTCTCACGAGCATACATATGGAGGTTATTATACAATATAACTAAGAAGTAGTATTGAAGTAGTTCTACAATTTGGATGCATTAAGAGCATTCATATAGCAAGGAAGAATATAATAATTGAATACATTTTTTTTTCAATACATATTGCTAGTGAGACTACCAAAAAGAGGCTCTACCCCTCATGATGTCTCTGGATACAGAATATGAGATTGCTTGAGGCTTGGATTGCAACTGGAAACATTGCGTGGGCAAAGCCACTATATGCCTCAAGTGCTGGAAATTGATATATGGCTCAAGTGCTAGAATGTGCAAATCATGGCCAAAATCAAGACCCCTTAGAGATTCCATGAGGGCTATCCTTTTACTACTACACACGTCACCTTTAGTCGAGGGCAGAACCATTCATCGTCATAGGCAGCAGGTTCATGGGACCCCATCCCATGATCCAAGGCATTATTCAAAGACAAAGTATTTCTGACCATTCCCAAATTGAGTTTGCCAATATCTAATCTGATTGATTTCATTTACTGGACTTGCAATGCTTGCAAAGCCCTTGCTTAAGCTTGAATGAGCCTCTTGATTTTGGGGGTATAATGGTCAAAAATGGCTTAACACGCCCAAAATCAAGAGGCTCATTTAAGCTTAAGCAAGGGCTTTGCAGGTCTTGTTTTTGGGTGGCAAAAGCACGAAAAATGACAGCGCATTAAGGTGTTGCCATTCTTATGCTTCCCCCCTCCAAAAACAAGACCCCCAAGCTATTCATTAGAGACACCAAAATGAGGAGAAGGATGACGTGAGGAGTAGAGGAGCTGGCCAATGAGGGGAGGGACAGCCTTGGAATTGCCAGCAACAAGCATGATGCAAGGAGGTGAGAAGGCAAAGAAGCAAGGAGGTGAGGAGGTGAGGAAGCAAGGAGGCGAGGAGGCAAGAGGCAGTCTTAAGGGCAACAAGAGGGTGGAGGTGGCCGAAAGAGTAAGCAAGAAAGGGAGGGATGGAGATTGCTTGTAGGAAATGCTTGGATTAATGCTACAAATGCCATTTTTTTGTGTGTATTTTGCAGCATGAAATGTTTATGGCATTTTTCTTTTAAAAAATACAAAATTGTTGTGATTAATTGCGCTACAAACAACTCAAGCCGTAAAGCACCATGGATTAGTACAACAATATACATCACAAATGGATGCATACACTCATATGCATCACCGATGGATGCATACACTTATACTCACATCGATTTCCAATATTGTATTAGATGGACCCTTAGCATATATGTGTGCATAGAAGACCATTTCCTACATTGATCCCTGATTTCATAGTTAAATTATTCCCTTTCTCACATTCTAACATGTGAAGATTTAATGTACATGCATTATGGGCACATTATATTGCAGTTTATGACTAACTTTTTTTATGAATGCATGATACTTGTATATGGTCAAGGAAGGTATATTATCATTTTTGAATGACAACATTACTCTATGCTCCATTTTATCCTATATTAGAAACTATGATCACTAGATATTACATAAATGTATTGCTCCATTATATCCTATACTAAAAACTAATTTGACCCAAATACATAATGCCAATTGAGGTTAGTACTGATGACAAGTGATGAAAACAATCTAATGGTATGAATGAGATCTTGTAAATTTTGGATATATAATATGGGTACTATGTTGATTGAGCTATTTTTCTAAGGGAATATTTTCAACTTAATTACTAAATACATACTTACAATGGTGACCTGATTCCCATCTATATGTATAATCAAGTTTTACTTTGTGTTTAAAAAAAAGCTTTTGCATAAGGTTAAAATTTGAATAGTATTTATATTTGTTTAAGACTACCCATTGAGCTGGCTCCTATCCTTATATTGAACATGATAATGTTCATAAAGATTTTATGAATACAAATAGATAGCATTGGCTCTCTTTTTAGTGGTTGGGAATGAACCCTAAAAGTACCCTAAAATGACTATGTATTCCCTTATTTGTAGCATGGAAGTGATCATGGTAGAGTGGCATAATCCCTATTTTGCTTTTTTCATAGGTTCTTTTGCTACTCATGGTTGGCGGATACACCACGGCATAGATCCGAATAGATATTTGGTTTTTTGCTTCAACTTGCTTGACTAGACTTTCCTTGATGATTGTTTGATTGTGCATGATGAGTAGTCCACTGGCGTAACTGATGCATTAAGTGAAATGTTTTCCTTAAAGTTTTTCATACTACAAGATACGAGTTTGCTTATACGGGTGGAAATAAAAGCTTGTTAATGCCTGGTGCATATTTTTCGTTAGATGCAGTAGGATACTAGTTACCGAGTGTCTTTGCTAATTATTTCACTTGAATCATGCTCCTCTTATGCTTGAGTTTGTGGTCACGTATTGACTTTAACATAATAGTCTATAGGATACTGGATGAGCACTCAACATAGTGGTTAGATGCATTCATTTCTAGTTCCGATAGAACTATCATTCAGACATTGGTCATAATAGAAATATGGAGGGCTAAAATCCTTTTTTGGCTCCCTAAGTTTTTTAAAGCATGGTATTGTCCAGATTACATAGGTATTTTCACTAAGCAAAATTAATCCTTATGATGAAAATGTGTTTTTTTTCTTTTGACATAGTTAGTTCTGTTTCCATGTTTTTGGATCGAATGTATGGATGATCTTCTGCAAGCATAAAAGACATGATATGTATATGTAGCACATGATCATGTTTACATATTTTCAGTCATATATTCTACATTGTGATCTATCATTATCTTGCTGTGTGGATGTTCAATCTGAGTAGTGTTTGCTTTTTTTATCGCAAATTTTATGTATTGTTGTGTCTCTACCTCTCCACAATGACTCAAATTGATAGTATGGGGATGAAAGAGAAGTTAATTGTGAGTTTCAGGCATGCCTTCATTGTTGGAATATGTTTAATTTGCTTATGATCACATCAATTGTTCCAATGATATTGAGAGGAATAAGATGCTGGATGAGGTTCTCGCTCGCTTGAAACCTATTTAATCTTGCTCGCTTATTTGGGGCTGCTCGCTTTTCTTTGCTCGCTTTTTGGTAATCCTCGCATATTGTTAACCAATCTGTTAACAACAATTCATGACTTTGGATGAGATCCGTGAGTGGAAAGAGAACCTACTTTGACCATTCATTGCCACAAGGCATGCACATACTATGATTCTTTTCAGTTTTCTTTTCTAGTTTTGGATTCTATCTTATGCACCAAATGAAATGCACAAAAAGATCTTATACATGCACCCTCTACTTACCTAGTGCAATTTAAGAGGGGCTGTTGAAGATGGTGTAAATTGCACCATACCTGTAGGGTATAGGGGCAAACCCTAACCATAATGCTAAGGGGTTCACATGTATATCTTCATGTTCATGTTCATTACAACTTAGTGTATAGATATCTAGCTATATCATGTGCACTCCTCTCTCTCTCCCTCTCTCACTTTTGCCATCACTAATAGCCTCAAGAATAATAGAAGTATTACCCTCAATCACTCCCCTTTGATTAGAACTTGTAGCTTGCTACTCTAACGATCCCAAACCAAAATTTGCAATCATGGATGTTTTTATCGAAACTGTACTTTGACATTAATATAAAATATTGGAAAATTTTAATAAAAATAATTTTTTAACTTTCACAATATTGAAAAAACATAGTACAATTTAATATATTTTGTTTTAAAATTTTAAGTAAAATATGTAAATCTTGGCGAAACGTTAAAAATTTTTACATAAAAGTTTCAAATCTTGGCGAATGTTTTAGATTTTAATTTTTATTAGGGCATATAAACTTTCGATGCCAATATAAACTTTTCACTTCTTAACAAAACTAACATGAAAACTTCATCCATGATTGCAATGTCCATACTCTTGATAATCTCCTCATGTAAGTCACGCTCAAACTCTATTGCAATTATCCCGCAATTATCCCTTGTTTCTTGGATTAGTTTCCCAATTTTTGGCTAGGAATTATATGTCTTGAAATATCTCCTCTTTGAAAGAAAAAACAAATTCTTTTTCTTTTTTTTCCTTTTTTGGTTCTTTTTTTAATGGACTAAAGCTCTATGTAATCAGACCACCACTAAATTTTATAGAAATGGATTCTAAGAAACTACCCTCAAAACTCTACTTTTAAAAATTCACAGATTTTTGTCCTTTTGCTATTTTTGCTCCTAAATTCAACCAATCCAAAAACTAAAAGCTTGGACATGATTCAATAGAGCACAATAAAAGATCATGATAGGTAATCCCCTAAATATTTGCTAGTATCATGCTGAAATGGTAGCAACACCTAGCAAAAAGGGGGGCTTTGCATAGAAATCAAGTCAAACTTGATCCAATTGAAATGAAACTTGGTAGACCCCTTGGATATGCTTTAGCAAGAAAATTTATTAAATCGAGCTAGAATTTGATGGTATACACCTTTTGATAATAGCTGTTGTGATAATTCTTAATGTCAAAATTTTTAATTGACATTTTTAGCGTATCAATCCTCCACAAAGAACTTTAACGGGAGCCAAAAAAATTCATTGTGATATTAATCTAAGCCCCCCAGTCCCTGCCCCTCCTTAATGAACTACTTAGAGGAAAATAAACACAAATAACAATGAAAAAGAGAAAGTTTTACCAAAGAGTGTAGCATAACCACTCTGGATTCTTGGTATCTCAAAGAGGATATTTTTTTTGAACTCGAATTATGGCTTACCTCTATAGAAATTTTTCCACTTGTATTTAGGACATGAGACTCAACTGAGGACCACTGACTCTATACAAGACTATTATGAGCCAGTCAAGAGGTCCTTGCAGGTAGTTGAATATCCACAAACCTCCACAAAACAACTCTCATAAGAAATAGTTAGGGCACCTATGCTCACATTCCACACTAACCTAAAGAAGGTCAAAACACCATCAATTGACCAAAGTAAGGAAATTGCATGAAGCTGCTTGGTTGCTCACATGTGATCCCATGCACCATGTGCACGTAGTGAGATTCCATTTCATAACTATGTCGCATGGCTACATCAACATGCTAAAATCCAACTTGATCAATCATGGGATTATCTCCCCCCTTTAAAGCTTTTTCCATGAGACTAATTATCCAAAAATGCTCCCTTAATTAGAGGAGGGGAAAAAATAAATACAAGAAAGTCAATCATCCATCTACACTCTCTAGATCAGATGTTTTCCCATGAACATTACACTCTTGATTGTAAAGAGGTGAATAGATGTTTCTCATATTTGAAAATTCTTGCCAATAAAGATATATTGGCCATTAGAGCCCAAGATGAAAGAAAATAGTCCTCAATTGATCGAGTATAATTAATAGATCTTCAAAAAAACATCTAGAGGAAACTTATGGAAGCTAATTAAATGACTAATAAAGCATCATGCTTGACGTATTGGGCTCAAAAGATAGATGAATCGCAGCAAAATGTGTGAAAAAAAAAATAGCCTCTTGTGAAATGATCAACAAGACTATAAGACCTTAAAAGGGATCAATCAACATTATGGTTGACCAACCAAAAAGAAGCCTTCTATGTAGAAAAGAAAAGGCCTTAAATACTAAAGCCTTGGCTACCACGTGTTATTAAGTAAAAGGGTTCTTCAACCTTCACCAAAAGAAAGAAACTCTACAACACATGAAAATGCATCACCATAGTAACGGGTTTGTAGAAGAATCATCACCAACAATTGAAGCAAAAGGCAAAAAAGGTTATCACCTCTCAAACATGATTCAAGAAGTATGTAATATTGTAGGATAAATATTTCTCACTATAGCATTGCTCTTAGCAAAGTTGTGATAGTAGCTACAGTGTTCAACCACTCTAATTGTTAATAATGCCCTTGAAACAAAAACTGCAACAATAGAAGCCATTTTGGCAACAATGAATAGCAATAGAAGTAGATAATAGACCAAGGAGAGGCCATTGTTGATAGATGAAAATTTTAAAAATACTCTTGGCAATAAATCATAGCAAAATAAAGACCTTAGAAGCCTTGACAATAAACAATGACAAGGCCTTTCTTTAGAAACCAATCGATTAAATGGAGTTTTCTCTTTTCAAAAAACTAGTACTTCGACTTATTAATAGTGCCGCTACAATAATAAATTGCAACTCCCCATTGAAGGGAAAGACTGATAGAATATATAGTTTATTTAAAAGTTAGCAATTACTTTTAGGTGGCTTCAACAACAATACCAATATAATCTCTAAGTAAGTTTCTAGTAGCAAAACAGAAATAGAATGTCCTAGCAAATGTAGCCTTCAACACAGCCACTTAAAAACACAGGACAGTGGCTCATAACTTGTGTCTCGCACTAAGAGAACCATTCCCTCTAGAAATATGGATGGTTTAATAATAGTGGCAACGTAAGTGTTGAATAGCTTCATAGTTGATAGTACTTTTGAAATGTTGACACCTTCATACATAGCAAAAACATGTTGCAATAGTATATTCAGGTAGCAAGGGATATTGCCAACTTGCTAAAGCAAGAGGAACGCTTCAAAGTGCAACAAATAGAAAAGGAGGAAGATTTGTTGTTACAATTCCCTATTAGAAACTAGGAAGAGAGTACACGATATGGAAGAGATGCTCAATGAAAAATATGCAACATGGCAGGGAAGGATAAAAGATGAAGGAGACACATAAGGATAAGGGTCAACATATCAACTCATGTTAATCATCGTCATATCAATGATACAATCTTCCAATCATCGTGATGTTCAAATGTCAACAAGGGAGGAGTTTGATTTTAGGTTTATATTTCTCTAAGATACCAATATTGCTACCAAAGCTCTAGGTTGTGAGGGTCTACAAAAAGTCGATGTTTGAAGAATCAGAAAATATGGATAACTGGTCAAAAATAGACACGACCATAGTTGTTGAATCCAAGCTGTCAAAATTTAATGGAACAAACTTTCCCTCCAAGCAATTGTCGATTATGTTTTTTTTAATGGAAAAGGGACTATGGGATGTACTGTCAACCTCTGAGAAGAAGCCCGAAAACAACTAGGATATTGAGAAAATTCTTGCATGGAAGGAAAAAATCAAAAAGAATATTAGTATTCGCGGGAGAGCTCTGGCTATTGATGATACTTCGACCATGTGGATGTGACCAAGAATGCCCCTTCAAATCTTTGTCCTCGAGACTGATAATCTAACATGACCTTACTCTCAAATCTTATGATAACAAACTTCAATATCTTTTATGCACACATGAAAAACAAGATTTTTGGCAATTGCAATCAAGCTGTCAAGCCCATTTTTAATCAAGTTTTTTTGGATATGTTCTAGTGTAAAGACATTTAGGACACTCTATGCTATATAAGCAAGAGCATAGGCTTATTTGGGACATCTTGGTGGATTGGGCCTTCCTAAGAGCACCCTTTCCCTTTGAGGTTGGTCAAACAATTTTTCCTAAAGCGACATGGTATGGGACACATAGTCTTACCTCAAAGAGCACATGCCTGGAATTGCATGTCCTCTAACTCAAGGGTGATCCAAGCTAGTATCTATGACTAGTTGGTGATGCGCTAGCCACAAGAAATCGTATTCCTCTCTAAATATTATTTTCCATGCATGGGTGGGGTTGCCTACTATGGACACACAGTCTTACCTAGAAGAGCACACGTCTAGTATGGGACACACAATCTTACCTAGGAGAGCACATGCCTAGAATTGTATGACCTCTAACTCGGTCCTAGCTAGGATCTATCACTAGGTGGTGATGCACTAGCCAAACCAAATCATGTTCCTTTCTAAAAATGTTTGTAATGCAGGTAGGCTAACAATAAGAGATGTGAACCTATTAGTTGTATATTTCATTTGGTATTAGAGCAACTCATCCCAAGCATTAGAGTTTTGTCAAACTATGGATGCAAAACAAAGCTATTTCATGCCTGGAATAGATGTATGTTTAGGCGATGTTGAGCATGTGCCGATAGCTCTATCTGGCATCTCATTTTTATAGAAACCTTTGTGCAATAGCTTGTTGTATTGTGATTACTCCATGAAGGGTTGGAATTCTCTCAGAGAAGATTTTATCAAGATTTCACCACAAGTATGGTGTTAGGAGCAAGTAAAGTTCTTTGTCGGTTAACAAAATTGACAGCAAATTGAGTGCATTAATTGCTTGCGGATTCATGCGTTTGTGGCTAATGGAAATGGTCAGACTTATAAAAGGTTTTGACTTTGAGATTCACTATCGCAAAGAGTTCAAAAGGTGGCAGACACTTTGAGCAAAGTTGGTTTCGTGAACCAACTTTGGCTTATAGAGATCAAGCTAGCCCTTTTAAATCTCTAAAGGGTCATTATCCTAGAATGAATTTTCCATCACATATGGCATAAAGTACAAGCTATAAAAAATAGAGAGTATTCCATTGAGAATGGTATGGACACACGGTCTTATCTAGAAGAGCACACGCCTATTATGTATCACAAGCATTAGAGCTTTGTCAAACCATGGATGCAAGACAAAGCTATTTCATGCTTGGAATAGATGTATGTGTTTTAGGTGGTGTTAAGGAGTGTTGATAGCTCTATCTTGCATCACATTTTCGTAGAAACCTTTGTATAATAGCTTGTGGTATTGCGATTACTCTAGCAAGGGTTGGAATTCTCTCTAGGGAAGATTTCGACAAAAGTATGGTGATAGAAACAAGTAAAGAAGTGCTTTGTGGATACGTGAAATTGAGCAGACTAAGTGCATTAATTGCTTGGAGATTCATGCATTTGTGTCTAAGGCAATGGTCAGACTTATAAAAGATTTTGACTTTGAGATGCGTTATCGCAAAGAGTCCAACAATAAGGTGGCAGATGCTTTGAGCAAAATTGGTTATGTGAACCAACTTTTCCTTATGGAGATCAAGCCAGACCTTTTTAACAATCTAAGGGGCCTTTATCTTGAAATGATTTTTTCCATCACATATGGGATGAACTACAAGCTAGAAAAAATAGAGAGCATTCCATTGGGAATGGTTTGCTTTTCAAAAAAGGGAAGGTTTGTGTACCCATGGTAAGCTATCCTATTTGGATGTCATGACACTCTCGATTCAAGGGTATAAAAGGACTTTGAATCTATTCAAAAGTACTTCCTTTTGGCCTAATGATGTAGAACTTTATGTCCAACATTACCAACAATACTAAGTTAATAAAGTTGAGCACTTAGGACATGGTGGCCTATTGCATCTCTTGAAAATACCAAAAAAGACATGGCAGAGTATTTCTGTAGGATTACCACAAAACTTCTTGTGGGAATGTTGCAATTTGGGTTATTATTGACTAGATTCATTCCTACTTGCAAAAATTTCAACAACAGAACTAGCTCATTTGTTTGTTTGGTCTTTAGGGCTTGCCTATTGAAATTGTAAGTGATAGATGTGTTGAGTTTATTAGGCAATTCTGGCAAGTGATATAAAAGAAATTGGATACTTAGCTTAGTATTAGATACAAAAGGAATTGGATACTTAGCTTAGCGAGTTCGTTCTCTTGTACTTGCTCCTTTTTGGTAGTTGAGTTGTACGAAATTTCTCAAGCAATAATAGAAGCTTCCTTTTTCTGAAAAAAGAGAGATCAGATAATTCATCTTGAGTCTGATGGACAGATTGAACAAGTAAATTAGACTATGAAAGATAAGGTGAGATTATGGTTTCTGATATCCAAGTGCTTGCCTATCGGATTTCAATCGGTACATGTGCCCTTAACTCTAATAAGTTCTTGTCCTATGCTCCCGATTCCAATAACATGTGGGAGGCAGCTTTCTTAACGGACTGCCATCATTGGAACCACACATCAACTGTTATCTTCGTGGTTGCAAAACGAATGAATGGAGACTTGGAGCCTGTTTCCACGACCCAGAAGTGTGGTGGCCATGGCTCTGCATGCGTAACGCCACGCGTGCATTTTGCCCACGTGGAAACAAGCCCTTGGTGGTTTTGTTGGTAGTTCCGACGAGTAGTTCCGTTGCCTCGAACGAATCGCCGCCTCAGACGTGTTGTATGCCTATTGTCCCTTTGACGTAAACTCTTCGACGCACCTCTACACCACCTTCATTGACCTATTCGCCAAACCTCTTTCCCCCTCTCAATGCTTCCTCCTCCATCAATGCCAGCCCTCCTCACTATCCGTAACCATTCTTCCATCCGAATGTCTGCTTCGAGCACCGCTACCAAACTCGAACACCACCGTCGCCTCCTCTAACGATCGGCTTCCTCTTCTCATTGCCCTTTTCTCCTTTGTTGCGTCTTTCCTCTTCTTGCCGTCATTGCATCTACCGTCGCCATTGCATCCAGATGGCTAGGGCTAGGTTAGCGTTAGCTAGGGTTAGGTTAGTTTAGCTCTATTAGGGCTTCAATAGAAAGGTTAGTTAGATCAACCTTGTTAGGATCAAACTGAGACGGACCATTCCGGTTCCGCCTAGATGAATGAGAGAGAGAGAGAGAGAGAGAGAGAGAGAGAGAGTGGAAGACCTCACAGGTTTATGAGAGTACAAAACTAAAAAGTGACTAGCTACATCTGGATGGATAACTAGAGAATCGGGGGATTACACAGCATAGCTACATTATGATACTATCATAAGGTGGCCTTTGTAACATCAATGTAGGGACTGAGAGTCTTTAGATTTGGATTTGAACTCCCTAGCCAGTGCTTGCTCATCTCGATAAACTGTCCATTTGCCTACTTAGCTTGCTTCCTTTACTTTGGTGAATTCAGAGTTTCTTTGTTTGAGCTGGATCGTAGTGAGCTCCTTAGATATCCAAATCTTTGTACCCCTACGCTTATGCATCTTTGTTTAAGGATCTTAACTCTTGCTACCATCCCTCTAACATAGACCTGTGCTTGTGTGTCATTTTGACTGATATTGCATATATCATTTTTGTCCCATTAACCTTGTGATACTTCCTCCCCCAAGGTGTAAAATCGTCTTATTGCATACTCTAGCTCCTTGCTCTTTTACTTTTAACATTAAGATCCGCTCTATTGACTTTGTTGCTAGCATCAACATCCATTTCTTGCTTGATTGAGCTCACTTGATTGGTGATCATATCCTTAACACAAGTATCGATGCTGGTGGAGATGCATTACATTTGTATATGACCACAATAATTTTTTTTCCATTACTCTCCATATCGTGCACCTTCCACTGCAAGGTTAAGCTTTAGCTCTTTGATTTTTTGCTTCAAGTAATAAAATTTCTCTTGGGTCTGAGATGATTTCTTTAAGAGAGAGAGAGAGAGAGAGAGAGAAGAAGAAGAAGAAGACGTGGCCCACAAAGGGCATTTGGAATGGATGAGTCTTTATGCCACATGGGTTGCAATGATCATGGAACGGCATAGTGGAATACATGGGTGAATTTGAGCAAGTTATTGTCTGTATGCGTTGATGGGTTTTAGGTGCTCAAAAGGGTGAAGAAGCTTACAATCTAGATATCCTTGGGAGCTTAGTTTAGTGCCCCGAAGATGATATTAGGATGTACGACATGATGATCATCGAGTACAACGGATTGATGATGTGGGATTCGTGATTTGTTGCAGCCCAGATATTAGGATATTGGATTGTCAAGGGTTGTTATAGCTAGGGGCACTTCCCTAGCAATTTTATATGCTTGTGCCTTGGGCTTCACTGAGGATGGAAAAAAGATTACGTTTGGGGCACTTGCAGACAGATTTTGTAGCCCTTTTATAAATTTTGTATTGTTGCGTGAGCAAACCCACATGAATGTGGAGGAAATTATCCGGCATGCACGTGTGCTAAGCATGAGACCCTCAAGTTTGCATTAAATACTTCCCCCACTTTTGAAACTGGTGCTTCCCTAACGACACCCATGCGTAGGTGGGGCTGCATGGTATGCGATTCGTAGTCTTACTTGGGAGACTGCATACCCAAAACTGCCTAACCTCTACCTCGGGGGTGATCCTAGCTAGGATCTAGGGTTGGATGGTGACTTTCTTTCTGATGAGTGTTTGTCTTGCAGGTAGGCTTACAACAGGAGATGATCCTGTTAGAGGTATGTTTCATATTATCTTGCAGAACTTACCTCAAATCCCATCTCTTTGAGGACAGCAGCCATTTAGGTCCATGACACCATTTTCTAGATCAAAATTCAAGAGAAGACTAGCTTTTCTCCATTGCATAGCCACCTCTATTCCAATCGGGTCGAGTTCATCGTTCAAGATATTCCTCCCTTGTACAAATGTGAGAGAAGAGAGGAATATGTAATTAACTCTAGTGCAGGTTTGGCTATTAACTTCTAATGAGTGTTCAGAAGTGTTGAAAGCCTCCAAAACATAGCTGTCTTTGAGTGTATCCCCAAAATGCACACAAGACTCGGTGGGTAGACCATCTATACCCAGAACTTTACATTTTCTTGAATTCAGTTCGTATGCTAGCCTTCTAGACTGCTCTTCAGTTAGAGTTGCCCCTATTTTTGCATAGAGTATCTGGGAAATTCTCTAATAGTGTCCCACAAATCCTCCTCTCCTGCAACTCTCCCTAATGCCTTGGTGAACAGTTCCACCACACTTGACAGCCTGTAGCTGAAAATCCAATTTCCTTTCATTGTCCTTGACCCTATCGATATTCTCTAGGGTTATTTTTTTCCTTCATGGCTCTTCCTGAGGGGCAGTCCCTTTGTAAGCCACTGGATGCCAGATCTCTGTCTCAGAGACTTGCATTGTGACCTCTAGTTTCTGCCATGTCCATTTGGCTTCCTGAAGGAGATACATGGCCATCTCATCATCAGGCAGGCTGTGGTTTAATTGCATCTGCCACACCATCCCTTACTCTAGCAAGCTGTTTCTCCAGCTTGTGTTTCTGGCTTTTCCTAGTCCTCATTACATGTTTGGCATATCTCGTCAATTCTTTAATATCATAATCCCAAATGGTCCATTTTACAAACCCTTTTTGTACTCATGCTGTGCATCCATGGCACACCAACTATGAGTTCTTGGCTCTTGTATAGGCATCCCCCTACCATTTATGGGGTAGTGGCCGAAGGCTGTAGAGCTATTAAGGGTGCACATTTCATGCCAGGTTCAAGCCCTCATCCCCCTCAGACAGATAAGATCATGCCTGCCTGCTCTCAAATCCCTCCCACTTTGTTTTCATCCATGCAAAGGCACCCCCTGTGGTCAAATCCTTTTGTGTATCAGGTGCTCTCAATTCAAAGCATATCTTGAGTCACTACTCATCCTGAGTGATGATTCATTATGTAATCATGTTGCAATCATCACCTGTCATGCATAACTCGCTCCCTGAAGAGCCCTTATTTCTTTCCATAGTCTAGTCCTCTCAAAAGAACGGTGCAGGGTATAAATACAGGTCAGTAAGAACTCAATATCCTCCATTTTCAAAAATCACAATCAGCATTTCACTTATGTCTACCAGGATTGCAGTGCCTGTAAAGCCTCTCTTAGGGCAATTGAAGAACCATTGAAACAGCTGAAACTTCAACTGTAATTCAGCCACAAAGTGTTCTCCCAGCTTAAGTAAGAATTGACAAGGAGCCAACAATTGAAATGCAAAGAAGGCAACCTTACTTTAACCTCGCCCCCTGTTTGGAAGCCCCTCATTGTCCTTAGCCCTTTGATTCTCATCCAACGACATTTTTGTGCTTGTTCTTTCTCCTGTGGAGACCTATTTGGTAGGCTCTTTGGAAGGGCTCGAAGATGACACTGTGGAGGCATCCTTGGGTCTTCATTCTTCTCGTCCTCTTGCTCCGGCAGATTCTCTTTTTGAGGCACCAGAGAGCAAACTTTCCCACCTCCCTGCATTCATAGCATGTATTGCAGCCCGCCCATCCTGATTTTGAGGCACAATTCCACGAACTCTGTCCTGACTTCTTCCATGCTTGTTCTCTGTTCTTTTACTGTCATTGCCCCAACATTGCTCAGTCCTCCTGCATGTGAGCTTCTCCATAGATGTTAGACATCAAGACATAAGCTGCAGGATGCTTTTCATCCAATTGCACTGCATGTTCAAAGGCCTGTCTTCCAAGCTCCAAATTACCCCACGTTCGACAAGCACCCAACAGAGTATGCCACACTGCAAGATTAGGATGGAAAGGCATCTTCTTCACCATTGCTACTGCCTCATCCATTTGACCTGCACGGCCAAGGAGATCTACCATACAAGTGTGATGCTCAATAGTTGGAGTAATGCCATGGTCTTTGGTCATGGCATCAAAGTACTTCTGGCCCTTCTCTAATTGACCTGTGTGACTGCATACAGTAAGAACGCTAACGAATGTGACACCGCTTGGCTGTATGCCTTCTCCTCTCATTCTCTCAAGCATAAAGAAAACGATCTCACTTTCTCCAAGTTGGGCATACCCTGCGATTAGCGCAGTCCAGGAGACTACATCTAGAAGTGGAAGCTTGTCAAATGTTTCCCTTGCCTTTGCAAGGGACCCACATTTGGCATACATATCGACCAAGGCATTGCCAACAAAATAATGTGTTTCCAACCCCTTCGTGGCAATCTTAGTATGTATTTTTTGACCTTTGTCCATGGCGCCGATGCTGCCACAAGCTTTCAAGCTGCAAACAAACGTGAGAGCATCTGGAGAAAGACCCTCCAATTGCATCTGTTCAAAACAGTTCAGTGCTTCCTCACCAAGCCCATGTTCAGCATATCCTGCAATTAGTGCATTCCAGGAGACTACATCCCGAACTGGAAGCCTATCAAAAGCTTCACATGCTTTTGCAATTGAACCACATTTGGCATACATATCAACCAAAGTGTTACCAACTAAAAGACTACTTTCCAACCCCCTCTTAGCAATCTCAGAGTGTATTTCTTTGCCTTTGTCTATGGCTCCTATATTGCCACAAGCTTTCAAGCTGCAAACAAATGTTAGAGCATCCGGAGAGAGAGCCTCCTGTTGCATCTCTTCAAAACAGTTTAGTGCTTCTTCACCAAGCCCCTGTTTGGTATATCCAGCAATTAGTGCATTCCATGAGACTACATCGCGAACAAGAAGCCTATCAAAGGCTTCCCGTGCCTTTGCAAGCAAGCCACATTTAGCATACATATCAACCAAGGTGTTGCCCACAAGAAGATCTCTTTCCAATGCCCTTTTAGAAATCTCAGCATGTATTTTTTGGCCTTTCTCTATGGCTCCTATGCTACCACATGCTTTGAAGCTGCCAACAAACGTGAGAGCGTTTGGAGAAACTCCTTCAAGTTCCATCTCTTCAAAACAAATCAGTGCTTCCTCACCAAGCCCGTGCTCGGCATAGCCTAGGATTAATGCATTCCATGAGACTACATCTCGAACTGGAAGCCTGTCAAATACTTCCTGTGCTTTTGCAAGCGAGCCACATTTGGCATACATATCAACCAAGGTGTTGCCAACAAAAAGTTCTCTTTCAAACCCCTTTCTGGCAATCTCAGCATGTATGTCCCGCCCTTTGTCTATGGCACCTATGCTGCCACAAGCCTTCATGCTGCAAACATACGTGAGAGCATTCGGGGAGACACCCTCCAGTCGCATCTGTTCTAAACAGTTCAGCGATTCCTTACCAAGCCCATGTTTGGCATAGCCTGTGATTAGTGCAGTCCATGAGACTACATTTTGAACTGAAAGCTTGTCAAACACTTCTCTTGCTCTTGCAAGCAAGCCACATTTGGCATACATGTCGACCAAGGCATTCCCAATAAAAGGATCTGTTTCGAACCCCTTTCGAGCAATCTCTGCATGTATTTTTTGGCCTCTTTCTGCATGTTTCAGCCTAGCACAAGCCTTCAGCAGGGCCACAAACGTATACTTGCTAGGATGTACAGTCTCCCCTTGCATTTTCTGGTACAGGTTGAGGGCATGCTGTGATTCCCTACATTCAATATAACCGGTAATGAGAGAAGTCCAAGAATACACATTCCGATCAACCAATCTGTTAAAGACCTGCCCAGCATCGTACACGCTTCCAGCTTCCACCAACATTGGGACGAGGTAGTTCCCAAGAGATATATGAGCTTCCAGCCCAATTCTGCATATGTAGGCATGCAAGCGTTTGGCATACGCTAGATTCTTCCTTTTCCTGCACTTATGTAAGACGCATGTAAAGCTCTCCACTGAAGGCAGGTGGGGATCCTGTTCTAAAGAAGTGAGTGCCTCCTCTAAGCTAAGCATCTCCCAGCCACTTTTCTCTCGCAGTTCTTGTACTGTAGATGCATTCACCCAGCAAAGGCCAGTCTTGCGACAGTTCTCCACCAAACCACGGCCCTCGTGCATTGACCGGACCTGACCACTGGATACATTGGCCCTGTACATTCCCTTACTTCGGGACTCGTTTTTATCGAGCATGACGTTAAATTTGTACCAGTCATCTATGCATAGCGATTGCTTTGTACCAGTCGTCTATGCATAGCGATTGCTTTGTATCAGTCGTCTATGCAGAGCGATTGCTTTGTGGTTTTATGCTCAAACTGTGAAATCTTGGGTTTCATATACAGTAGAGAGAATTCTGTCGAGACTCGTCGCACACTTGGTTTGCTGTTTTGGGTGTTTCACCAAGCACATGACGGTTTGCTCTTTTTGGGTGTTTCACCAATCACATCGCTTGCTTTCCTTGAAAGTTGAGGCTCCAGGCCCGGACATGTCAGCTAGGAAGTCCTTTAGCTATCAAGATCACCTGTTTTGGAGGCTGAAGAGTGATATAAAATGAACAAAACAAGATGAATTTCATTCATGTGGCCTGCCCAGAGAGAAGAAGAAGAGAGAGAGACGGGAGAGAGAGAGAGAGAGAGAGAGAGAGAGAGAGAAGGAGAGAAGAGAGAGAGAGAAGGGGAGGCCAAAGAAGAAAGTTGAAAGTGCCTTACAACAGGGACCAATCACCTTACCTATGTTTCCTTTCTTATCACACATCTTCACTAAGGCCTTCCCATGGCAGGCCAACAAGGTGAATGATATTTAATCATTCATAAGACTTGCCAGAGATTATTAAAGCGAAAAAGAATATAGTGGACATGGTGTGTAGGAAGACTTCGATAGATACTGAAATTAAATGGGGGAGAGAGGGAGAGAGAGAGAGAGAGAGAGAGAGAGAGGTGGAGGATTTCAAGGGAAAGAAATAGCAAGTGGGGAGTTGGACCAATCATAAAATTCAAGAGTTTCACAAAACAAAAATTTTTAATTTCGCTTCTTACACAACGCGCCTTCACTTAAACCTAGCCAGGGGCAAAGCCAAAAAGATCGCCTGCTGCAAACCTAATTGCTCCTCGGGCCCATGCTCTAGAGAAGAGGGCACCCCAAAAATCAGATTCGATAGAGACAGGGTGGTTTGCAAATCAGGCCCTTGCCCTCATTTGGAAGGCCCATGTTGGGGTCAGTGAAGTCTCCAACTCATTTTTATAGCAACACCCGTAACTTGGTAAATGAGCCACAAATCATCATCATCATTTGCCACATCCATTGAATGCCCATATTTGCTTTATTGGGGCTCATATTTGATCTAAGTCAAATGTGAACCTTTGCTTGCTCTTAAAATCATGGCAAGAGTGCATTCAACTAAGGAACCCTTTCAAAATCAAGAGGTTCTACTAGTCGATCATCGGAATATGGAGAACTACCTATAGAGCTCATCTACAAATTAGATTCATGGACATAGAAGACTACAAAGATGGTACCACCTTCTAGTGCGGCCACACCTGGGGATTAAGAACTACAAATGTCACCATTTTCTGAAACTTAGAAGCCGTATATGTTCAACAATAAAGATTTGATCTCCACCTATCAGTGTCCTTCATAGGTGACCCTACGTCGATATATGTAAGATTTAATCTCCACACTGATTATATCCTTCATGCATAAAAATGTCCCCTCATATGTGTAGCTTAAGTTTAAAAACCCCCCCTCACAAATGGATTAATTAGTTAGCGGTGTGTGTGAAAGGGGTGAAAAAGTCTTTCACAAAGCTTGGTTAAGGAAGTATCCCAATAAAAAACTTTATGCCTCCTTGCCTCTCAACTCTTTACGCTCTAGTCCCCAAGCTTCGTTTCACCCTCCATTGAGACTCTTCCTCAACTCTTCCCTTCTCCCCTTCTTTCCAACACTAGACAACTCTTACTTTGGCTCTCCACTACTCAACCTCTCCCGTAACTCCCTCATCCTGTTCTCCTCCCCTTGCCTTCCCATCTTCTTCGCCCCCTTCTTGCCTACTTTATTGGTGGTCTTTTGTACACTAGCTATATAAAATTTAGGGGTTAACGGTTGGGATTGAGTTCAACTAGAAGGGTGGGATTTTTGTGAGCGTACACGAGCACACACTCTCTCCTCTCTCTTCTTCTCCACTCCCCTCTCTCTCCCTCACCCCCCTTTTCCTCCACTCCCCTCTCTCTCCCTCACCCGCCTTTTCCTCCATTTTGCCCCCCCTACCGCTCTCCCTTGCCCCCCTCTGCTCCCATCTCCGTTACTACCGCACTCTCTCTTCCCTCCGCCCCCCCCCCTCTCCTCACCCACCAAGCCCCCATTTCTCTCTCTCTCTCTCTCTCCCCCCCCCCGCCTTGCACCCTCATCTCCCTTCCTACCAAACACTCTCTCCCTCCCCCCTCCCCCCATCTCCTTCCCTCTCTCTCTCTCTCTCTCTCTCTCTCTCTCTCTCTCTCTCTCTCTCTCTCTCTCTCTCTGATAGCAAGTTTCTAGGCCAAGGGTCACTTGAGGACCATTGCATCCACAATCAGGCCTACCTTTGGGGTAGAACTTGTGAATAGGATGTCATGTTTAGAGGAACATCCATGCTACAGGGGGGATAGGCATATGTCACGATGCAAATGAAAGCCAAATGTCATTGTTGATGTGGAGGATGATAGCACCCACAGACCCAGATTTGTTGTGCATACAATCGATTGTAGACCAAATGGTAGTCGAGGTCAGGAATATGAGGCCAAGATGGATGCTATAAAGGACAATGATCATGTACCATTATTAAAAATAGGGAGCTTTAGTGGTGGAGTGGTCTATGCTGTACAAGACATTTTGGGCATTAAGGAGGACTGAGGCGAGAAGCCATGTGCAATGCATGGGGTGACACTTTCTTTGGAAGCTTATCATGTACCACAGTTGCACTTTCTTGCTATGCAACAAGGACCTCACGTGGTCCATGTGGTCCTATAGCACGGATGTGACACACACATAGAGTCCAAATCAAAGCATTAGTTGTATACCCATATTATGGGCCCATAAGCTTAAAATGGTCTTCACAAGTGAAACTAACATTACATAGCTAGGGGTGATCCCACTACCAGATGGGGGATTCACTTTGGGGACATCAGTGAATGGTGGAGCGTGTATCTATGTATGTCAGGCATATGTAGATGACGTTCATCATTCACATGGTCTAAGTATTGTGACATGAAGTTAGGGGTAATAAACTTCATGCACCTCTTCACTTCCTGCTGCTTTCGAACTGAGTGATAGAGATATTCATCACTAGGAAAGGGACATTAAAAAGAAGAGTTTATACTAAGAGACCACACCATACTATCCTCCCTTATATGAAAATGAAGATGGTAACATCCCAAGTGATATTGTACTCAAGCATAGGGAGAAGGAAAGGATCAGGGAGGCCATAATCTCAACAAGCCAGTCTGCGCCAAAGAGAAGAGCGATACGTTGTTGAAAGAAGATCTTGCAGCTCAACATGACATGAACTGATATATATCGAGGAGTTTGAAGGGGCTGATTGGGTCGGATGGGTAGGTTCTGAGGAAACATTGCACCTCCTTCATAGACACCTTTACACTTAGCTCAAAACACTCTGCAAACTGTCATTAGACACAGAGGCCTATAACTTTTAGTAGAGACATGATATCAAATATTCAAACACATATCAAGATGCGCCTTGAAATGAGCTTCCCTCTTCTATAAGTTTCGTAAGAAACAGAAAGCGGTCAGAAAGATATAGGCAGTTTACTAGGCGGGGGTAAAAACTCTCCGAAAAAAACAGTCACACACAGAGAGTCATAGAATTTTGGTTTGACATCCAATACAATAACTGAGAATAAGATGATGCTCCTTGAAGAGAGCTTCACGCTGATATAAGTTTCATCCAAATCGGACCATCGAGTGAAAAGTTATGAGTAAAATACTGACAGGCGGTCAAACTGTCATGAAAAACGCCTACTCCTTCTACTGGTGCCGACTTGGGAGAATACTACCTCCATGATTAGACTTCATCAACGATCCAAGTCCCATAGAGGTTGCCTAGGAGGGAAGCAAGAGCTCCCTTTGTGACTTGGGAAATAGATAAACCATGTATGCGCAATGAGCAGCCGAATAGACAACACTTTTGAGCACTTTGGAAGAGAAAACAATGAAAAAAGTGAAGAGACACTCAAGAGAGAGAACCTGAAGTGACGTTCATTACCAATAGAGTTAGATTCCACTCCAATGCAACTCAAAATACTACAAACACAAGGGAGAAGAAGAGGTTTCATATGTACAAGAGGGAGCAGAAGCTCCAAGACTACTCTTATGTGGACTCAAGAGTCTACATAAGAGAATATCTACAAGAGGGAGAGAAGGCTCATGGAAGAGGCTTGAGGAGACTAGAGCTACAACAACATGAGGCCTAATGGTGGAAGAGATGTTGAACAAGGGAGAGGAGGGCTCCTTTTATAGAGATTTTGTCACCCTCCTTCACCCATTTACAATTGCTACTTGTAGATTCCTTTCTCCATCAATCACATAAGCCCGTATGTCACCATCCATCTCCTTTTTGGCTACTCTTGCCATGTGTCCCATCAAAAGATGCTCAAGACTTTTCAAATATTGAGAAAGTCAAGAGTCTCCCCACATGGAGCCCATAGGGACCACTTGTCTAGACGGCTATCGAATCTCATGACTAAATCTCCTTCTGCAATTTCTTTCTTCTTGTGAAATTTGGTGTCAAAACGGGCCTTGCGCCTTTTTTGAGAAGCTTCCAAGTTTTGTAAGGCCTATAATCTGCATTCATCTAAGGCTTCTAGCTGTACCAAGCATTGACCATAGGCATCCTCCTATCCTTCTATTCTTGCAACAACAGTGCGAAGACTATGTATCTCCAATTCAATGGGTAAAAATGGCTTCTATTCCATACACTAGTTGGAATGGTGTAAACCCAATAGCTAGCTTGTGTATGGTTCTGTAAGCCCATAAAACTTTTGCCAAGTGCCTATCCCAATGCCTTTTCTTGATGTCTACAAGCTTTCCCATTGAATTACACAACAATCCATTTGTTTTCTCAAACAAGCCGTTACATTGGGGATAGTATGGCGTGGACATGCTATGATTTATCTTTAGCTTATGCACCACATCTTCAATTAGTTCATTTTTAAAAGAGGTTCCTCCATCAGTGAGAATTTCCAAAGGACAACCAAAGTGTGAACAAATTTGAGCAAAGAGAAATTTTGCAACTGTGCTTGCTATTGACTATGGCCTTGGCCTCTGCCCACCAAGTTGCATAATCTATGGCCTGTTGAGATATCAAGCTCCACTCGTGATATGCCAGGGTGACATTTATGTCACCGACTTGTTAGGTGCAGATGCGGTTGGTACACCGCCCATGAATAATAGCTGGATGACAGCTATCCTTATGTACTCTAGTTTGTGGCTCAGTTAGTGTGCCACCTTAGTTAGCTGAGTTTAGTTTGAGACCCACATATAGGGTTCTTCTATTTATTTGTACTAGAGTTCTTTTGGCTTACACAACTAAGAAGAGGAAAACTATTTTCAGCCTCCACCCTTGTGTGTATTCCCCCATTGTGTATGTGAGAAAGCCGCAAGTGAGACTCCTTCCCTCTCTCCTACTATCTTTACATGGTATGAGAGCCTGGTTCGTGGTAAGGAGCTCAAGAAAGCAAACCAAGTTCGCGGTGTCCTGGTAAGAGGACTGGTGTTGCTTTCCTTTTTCGAGTTTGGGAGAAAATCTTTGCAGGTAGCACAGCCAGAAGTGCAAGAGTGCATTGTCTCAGATTGAGACACCCTTCGCGTTGTGGCAAGAGGGCAGTATATGTTGCGGGGCCATTTTGAGGCCCGTTTTGAAGGCGAAAGTTCTTCACAGGCACTCAGAAAAAGGCCCGATTTTTGCTATGCGAACACTGCTCTGCAGGTCGGTGAAAAGTTACCGCAGAAATCGCATCATATGCTTGTGCGCTGAGATACTGGGAGTTACAGAATCATCCTTATTGCCTGTTGATGCAAAATCGTCACTAGAAAGTGACTGTGTGGTCAAATACCACTTTCGTCAGTTTTGCAGATTTGCCCGTGTGAGGCAGAAGATGTGTTTTTTGCAGTGACATAATTTTTTGTAGTGTTCTGTAATGGCGTCTGATTCTCTTTCATAGATTGACACTGAAAATCTTGACAAGAACAAATTCCAAGCATGGAAGTTTAGAATGATGAATTTCCTTATGGGAAAAGGCTATTGGGAGTTCATTACAGGAAATGAAGATGAACCAGTTCTTCCTAATGTTCCTAATCAACAGGAAATGCAGGCATTTAAAGGATGGCATGAGAGAGCCAGAAAAGTTATGTACTGGCTATCTATCAGTATTTTGGATTCTATGATTGTGCATATTCAGGATGCAAGTACGCCAAAGGAGGCATGGGATACTTTGGCAAAAACGTACAGCATAAATATGCAAGCCAGGAAAGTGCAGCTCAAGCAGGAGTTGCACAATGTGCAGAGAGAAAATATGAGCATCAATGACTACCACATGAAGGTGAAGAAAATTGCAGATGCACTTGCTTCCATTGGGTCGCCAGTGGAAGATGATGATCTAGTTTCTGTGACCTTGAATGGTCTAGGAAAGGATTATGCATAGTTTCGGACATCCATTGCCGTCCGTGAAAAATTTCCTAATTTTGAGTTCTTTGCTCTTCTAATTTTTGAAGAGCAGAGAAATGGTGGTGCATCTTCTTGAGGAGGAACTTCAAAAGAAACTGTCTTCTACTCAAATGTCGGAAGAGGTAGAGGTAGAGGTAGAGGAGGCCGATCTGGAGGCCATGGTAGAAATCAGAATATGTAGCAAACTCAAGAAAACCAGTCCTTTGGAGGAGGACGTGGTAACTCTAGAGGCAGGGGGAGCCAAAGAGGTCGTGGTGGATGGTAGAGAGTCCAAAATGCAAATAGCAATGTTGAATGCTACTATTGTGGTAAAATGGGTCATATGATTAAAGACTGCTACAAAAAGCAGAATGACATTATGAATGGAAAATTGCAGCAAGGCAATAATGCATCTTCTAGTAGACAGGGTGATGATAGAAATGAGCATCTATTTATGGTGCAGCACATGACCAATTTTGTGACAAGTGCAGAAGAACGAAATGATGTGTGGTATGTTGACTCAGGTGCATTAAACCACATGACAGGTCATGCAGAATGGATGCAGGATGCAAGGAAAATGGAAAAACCAGGATTTGTGGAGACTGGTGATGATACTGCACATCCTATTGTGTAGATTGGTAAAATTCCTTTGTCTATGCAGGATGGGAAAAAGAAATACCCGTCTGATGTATTTCATGTCCCGAATATCACCAAGAACTTGGTTTCTGTTGGTCAAATGGTTGAGCAGGGCTTGCAGGTCAGATTTAATCCTCATGGATGCTTTGTTGAGGATATGAAAAATAACGGTCGCTTGATAGCAAAAGGAAAGAAGAAGGGCAGGATGTTTACATTGGATGCAGACATGCCTGAATTGAGTGTAGCAATGTTTGCACATGGGACCGGTGTTGTTGCAGATATTGATATCTAACATAAACGCATTGGTCATGTGAATGTACAACGACTTAAATCAATGCAGGCCCAAAATATTGTTGTAGGATTGCCTAAATTCAAGGTTACAGAAATGCATAAGGTATGTGAAGCCTGTCAATTTGGAAAACAGGCAAGGAAACCATTTCCTAGGCATGTTCAAGGGAGTAAGAAGCCATTGGAATTAATCCACTCTGATGTGTGGACTACTAAAGCAACATCTATTGGAGGTTGTCATTATTTTGTCACTTTTATTGATGACTACAGCAGAAAAGTTTGGGTGCATTTTATGAAAAAGAAAAGTGAAGTGTTTGGGCATTTCAAAGCTTTTAAAGCTATGGTTGAAAAAGAAAGAGGCCTGCAAATAAAATGCCTAAGGTCAGATGGAGATGGAAAGTACCTCTCAAATGAGTTTGCAAAGTTCCTGCAGGAGCATGGCATAAAGCAGCAATATTCATGCTGTCATACCCCACAGCAAAATGGATTTGCAGAAAGGAAAAACAGGCATATTGGAGAGGTATCTCGGGCCATGCTAAATGAAAAAGATCTACCAGATTATTATTGGGCTGAAGCAGTTGCTATAGTAGTTTACATAATGAACAGGACTCCCACTGCAGCAATACATGGCATGATGCCAGAGGAGATGTATACTGGTAGGAAACTAGATATTCCTCATTTGAAAAATTTTGGTTCCATTGCCTATGTTCATGTGCCAGATGAGTTGAGGTCCAAGCTGGATCCAAAAGTTGAGAAGTGCATCTTTATTAGTTATTTTCTGCAGCAGAAAGGGTATAGATGCTATAACCCTTCTACTCGTAAGTTTATAGTGAGCAAAGATGTTGTTTTTGATGAGATGAGCAGCTGGTATAAACTAGTAAATGTGATGATTGATGTAGATGCACAAAATGGTAATGCTGCACAAAATTTGCAGCAACAATCACAAAATATTAGTGGACCTGCAGTGTCCTCTAGTAGTGGTTCACATACTTCGCCATGGACAGGCAGATTGAGATTAGGAGAATCTCTTCAAAGCAATGCAGATAGTGGTATGCAGGTATCACAAAAGGAAAAGAGAAAGTAGATCAGCCCATGTTTGATGTGAATGCAGGCCACTCTTATGTGGATGGTGAATCCAGTGGCTCACAACAGAGCATTGATGATGAGTTGGGTATTCCTTCAATTGTTACACCTGGAGTAAGGAAGACTAGGGATGCTTTGAAAGCACCTAGAAGTGAGCCTATTTTGCACAGGTTTACCAGAGCTAGGTATCCTGTGGATAGGTTGAAATATGATGGATTTACAGCCATTCACTATGCCTATATGGTCAAAGTGATATAGGAACCAAAACCCACTTCTTTTGAGCAAGCCATGGGAAAAGAAAAATGGGAGAAAGCCATGGATGAAGAAATGGATGCCTTGGAAGCAAATGCTACATGGGAATTGGTGCCTTTGCCTAAAGACAAGAATGCAATTGGCTGTAAGTGGGTTTATAAGGTGAAGCATGTTGGAGGTGCAAATCTCTCATGGACAAAGGGGATAAGAAGAAGGAGAAAGGGTTGAATTATCCCACATACAAAGGTGTGTGGAAGATGAAGGGACATAAATAGTCCAAGTTGCCCCTCCTATCTTCCATTCCCCCAAGCTTGCCTTTTGTGGAGGTTGGAGGGCTGGCTAGGCAAGGGTGCCTTATGGCAGGGGTGGGGACCTGCCATACACACATGCCAGAGCCTCCGTAGTGGCCATGAAGGTTGTGCACTTCCGTGAGGTGCTAGCGGTCTTGGCGGGGGGCACGCTAGGCACATGCTCTTGGATTCTAACATGGTATCAGAGCCCGGGTCTGATCCCTGGCCACCTCTCTCCATGATCGATTGGAGGGGGGTGTTGGAGGTGCAAATCTCTCATGGACAAAGGGGATAAGAAGAAGGAGAAAGGGTTGAATTATCCCACATTCAAAGGTGTGTGGAAGATGAAGGGACATAAATAGTCCAAGTTGCCCCTCCTATCTTCAATTCCCCCAAGCTTGCCTTTTGTGGAGGTTGGAGGGCTGGCTAGGCAAGGGTGCCTTATGGCAGGGGTGGGGACCTGCCATACACACATGCCAGAGCCTCCGTAGTGGCCATGAAGGTTGTGCACTTCCGTGAGGTGCTAGCGGTCTTGGCGAGGGGCACGCTAGGCACATGCTCTTGGATTCTAACAAAGCACAATGCATATGGTTCCAGATACAAGGCAAGATTAGTTGTCAAAGGGTATGCACAGACATACGGCATTGATTATGAAGAAACATTTAGTCCGGTTGCAAGGATGGCAACCGTAAGAGCAGTCATTGCTATGGCTGCATCAAAGGGATGGTCTTTACATCAACTGGATGTAAAGAATGCCTTCTTGCATGGTGATTTGCAAGAAGAGGTCTTTATGGAGCAGCCACCAAGTTATGTTCATGCTATTCATCCCGAGTTTGTTTGCAGATTGAAGAAAGCCTTGTATGGCTTGAAGCAAGCACCTAGAGCATGGTCAGACAAGATAGGACAGTATCTTGTCACTATTGGCTTTTAGATTTCCAAGGCAGATTTCTCACTTTATGTGAGAAAAACAGAGAAAGGTATTATGATGCTTGTCATTTATGTTGATGATTTGATCATCACAGGTGATAGTGATGAAGATATCCTTCATGTGAAAATGCTATTGAAGCAGAAGTTTGAGATGAAGGATTTGGGAGAGCTGCATTATTTCTTGGGCATTGAGGTGATTAGATCACCAAGTGGGATACGGCTCTTGCAAAGGCAGTATGGATTGGACATGCTATCCAAATATGGGATGATAGGCTGTAAGCCTATTTCAGTTCCTTTGGAGCAGAATGTGAAGCTGAGCGCAGATGTAGGTGAGCTTCTAGAAGACCCTACTATGTACAGATGCATAGTAGGAAGTTTGATTTATATGACTATTACCAGGCCAGATTTGAGTTATGCTATTGGATTGGTAAGTCAGTTTATGTAGGCTCCAAGGAAACCGCATTTGGATGCGGCTAGATGCATACTCAGGTATGTGAAGTCCACATTGCAGTATGGACTATTTTATGAGGCTGGGGTTCAGATACAGTTGCATGGATACACTGATGCTGATTAGGCTGGTAGTATTTCTGATAGACGATCTACCAGTGGATATGTGTTCTCTTTTAGGAGTGCTGCAGTCACTTGGAGTAGCAAGAAACAGCTTGAAAACTTGTGTATTCCCCCATTGTGTATGTGAGAAAGCTTGAGGCTCAAAATTTGGAGTAGCGAGTCTTAACTTCCACAAGACACTCCACGGCAACCCTACACCTTGCTTGGAATCCTTTCCTTTTGAATATTTGGGTGGCTATTTTCGTGGACGTGGACTTGAAATGTGCACGTTGCTTGCAATCTTTGGTCTTGGTGTTAGCTGGAACATACAACTTGTGCTCGGAATCCTTTGACTTTGAGTATTTTGGGATCAAACTCCTTGAGTTTGAGCTATACTCCTTCCATGTGCACATTGCTTGCTATAACTGGCTTGTCTGTTGAAGTAGATCATGCGGCTTGATCACCTCTAATCATTGAATTACCCTACATTCTCCGACTATACTCTGTGGATGTTAGCATGCCCCCTTTCATGTTGCTAATCCGTCCTCGGGCAGCCGCCATGCAAGAGGAGGTTGGTGGTGAGGACTGTCTGTAGGATGGTGTAGCGGTCCAGTTGTTGTGAAGTGAGCCGAGGTACAAGTGGTACTTTTAAAAATGTGTGGCATGCATATCATCGTATGTGCAGATGTGATGTCCATGGATATTGCGAACGCGGAGGTAGAGGCAAAGGTCCTAGAATTGCATCGGACTGATGTCGGGATTGAAGAAAATCTGGTTATTCAGGTTGTGGAGGTGGTCGTCGATGGGGCGACTGTGGGCGGGAAGATCGTGGAGGAATAAGATGATGAGGTGGTTGAAATGTACCACTGCGATGATGGCAAGATTTGGAACTGATCCATATGTGTCGTTGAATGACTGGATGCGGAAGAAAAATCCCTCCTGAGTCATCTCTTTGGGGAAGTTGTACTTGGGAATGTTCTACAACACATTAGTGTCCTTCTACTGGAGGTCTCGAAATGCGGCCCAAGTCCATCATCATTCCAGGGGCATATAGAGTGGGTGGACTTGACGATCGATGGGTGCACTGCGGTAGTAGCGTCAAAATTTCTCTAGCTTCAAGAAGGGGAGCTGCCATTGTGGCTACCGCAGACCAGTGTCTGCATCGGTCGTGGGGACTGGAGCATCAGGAGTGAGGCTGTATCCTCCACTTGTGCGCTTTGGATGCACACGGTGCCAGTCGTCAAAGGACTGCATGATAAACTGTGTGAGGGGGTGCACCTCAAGAATTTTATAGAGGTGGAGGTGAGAGCCCTCGAGCTGATGCTTCCAATAATATGCAGTAGCATGCTATCTGGCAGTTCCTGAAAGGACTGTACAGTGGACATCTTCAGGTGGGGAAACTGGCGGTGATGGTGGAGCATCATCATCTACAAGTGGCATGGTGGGCTCCAGCTCCGCTGATCCTGGTGGCATGGATGCATCAGCTTCTTGGAGTAAATTGGCTACTTTGAGCAGTGTGTTAAAAGCTTCATCACCTCAAGAAGGTCGACCAAAGTGTTAGAGGAGATGGATGGGGAGGGCCCATGCCATGCGGTGGTGGTGTTAGAGGCGTTAGACAAGTACTCGGTCAGTGTTGTTCGAGGGAGGGGAGGGTGGGTAGGGCGGGATCTAGAGGAGGCAGTAGTGGAATTCCTATAGGGGTTGGTAGTATTAAAGAGGGTGATTGCTTTGTTTCCCTCTTCCTCGGTGACTTCCTCTAGGTAGGCTACGTGAATTGTTTCAAAATTGCTCACCAAGGACTCAAGTGAGTCTTGGAGAGCTAGTAGCACCCTATTGAAGATGATTATTATGCCGAGGGGGTGGTAGGTTGTGGACTGGTAGGCTGCAAGGTGCCCTTGATATTGAACGGCAGAGGCTCCGACCGTAGGTCTGCATCCAATTGATGTATGCATGCAGACTTGTGGGTGTGCAGATCCACAACGTGAGTTCCTTGGGCTTTGCGAGTTGCATCACTCCATCGTCCGTTGGGTAATTAAGGGACTCAGCGATGATGCGGCACTAGGCTTGAAAATTGAGGAGGATGGGATGGGAGGATAATGTCTAGACATAGGAGGGGCGAAGAAGAAATAGAGAAGTGGGTTGGAGATGTAGGGAGAAGTATGACATGGCTAAGATGGGGCGGCAGTGGTCGGGTTACGAGGTGAAGGATAGTCTGGAGGGTGTTAGGAGGATTGAGGTCTAGGTGGAAGATGAGATTTTGTGCGTGGAGTGCATCAAAGTGCATTTGGAGGGTTTGGGGGATGGTACGTGGTGCAAGTGTGTATGCACCTAATTGTGTGGAGACCTCCCTGTACATCCGGAACTCCTATTGCTCTCAGTCTTCCAATCCCGACTCCTCTAATTGGCCGGTGGCACCTTGGCATTCATTTTCTTCTTGAAGGGAGAGTGTTAGGTTCCTCTCTTGTGCCCGGAGATCCTCTAGAGTTCAGATCTGCTATTCGTGGTACTCCTATGATCGGGCCTACCACTCCTCTAAGTGTGCCTATTGTTCCAGTGTTGTGCATAGGTTTGAATCTACCTTGTCGGCCTGGTCCATGAGCATCTAAACCAAGGATTCACTTGTTATGAGGTCATCTTTGATCGTTGTAAGAGCTAGCTCAAGCTCCTCAACTTTGGCTCAGTACTCTTCGGCTCTATGTACTGCGGCATGGCATGTGGCTTGGACTGCAACCATTGTTAATTGGCTTTCATGCGCACAGAGTTGGGCTTGGATGAGATTGGCGAAGAGTTGTAAGGCTTGTTCTTGCCTCCTCTATAAAATTTTTCGGGCAACTTGTGGGAGCTGTGCCATGGCTTCAAAGAGGTTTAATTCCATCAGGTCCACATGTGACAGCTGCTCTGCCATCATGTGGCTATAGCCTCCTGATGCCCTATATTGGGGCATGTTGCAAAATTTTAAGGCCTCTGCTAGGCCTACCCATGGAGCAAAAGAGGTGTCAGTGGTGAAGGATGTGGTCTCCTGAGGGGTTGTGGAGACTGAGACATAGGGTGCAGTGGGGGTAGTCGGTGTGATTCCGGCTCCTATATGGAGGCCGATGTTGACTGTTTCATTGCCCTGGAGGTCTTCAATGAGAATGGGCTCCTCTTGAACCCGTTTGCCCTTGATTTGTGGATTTGCCCACTAGAGGTGTAGTTGTTGGCACATGAATTCATGCAACTGGTGGTCCTCATATTTTCAGAGCAGCTGACTTGTGTCCGGTTGCACATGAATTGCCAGAGTGACACGGGGAATTGTCTTTGCTCTTGGGCTTCACCTCTATTTTTTCAGGCTCGGTTTGTACTGGGTCAGTGGTGGATTTCTCTACTAGGCCAAAGCCGACGAGCAGTGCTGGCTCTTTTGTTGAGATATCGAGCTCCACTCGAGATATGCCAGGGTGACCGTTGTGTACTTATGTCACCGACTTGTTAGCTGGAGATGCGGTTGGTACACCGCCCACGAATAATAGCTGGATGACAGCTATCCTTATCTACACTAGTTCGTGGCTCAGTTAGTATGCCACCTTAGTTAGTTGAGTTTGGTTTGAGACCCACATATAGGGTTCTTCTATTTTCTTTGTATTTGAGTTCTTTTGGCTTACACAACTAAGAAGAGGAAAACTATTTTCAGCCTCCACCTTTGTGTGTATTCCCCCATTTGTGATTGTGAGAAAGTCGCAAGTGAGACTCCTTCCCTCTCTCCCACAATCTTCACATGGTATCAGAGCCTTGTTCGTGGTAAGGAGCTCAAGAAAGCAAGCCAAGTTCGTGGTGTCCTGGTAAGAGGACCAGTGTTGCTTTCCTATTTCAAGTTTGGGAGCAAATCTCTGCAGGTAGCACAGCCAGAAGTGCAGGAGTGCACTGTTTCAGATTGAGACGCCCTTCGCGGTGTGGCAAAGCCCTTAGTGACTTTATTTTTCTGATTTGAGGCCGTTTCGGGGCCCGTTTTGAAGGCGGAAGTTCTTCGCAGGCACTCAGAAAAAGATACTGTTTTTTGCTGTGCGACCACTACGCGGCTAGTTGGTGGAAAGGTGCCGCACAAATTGCATCGAATGCCTGTGTGCAGAGATTTTGGGAGTTGTAGATTCATGCCTGTTGCCTGTTGATGCAAAATCGTCACTAGGAAGTGACTGTGTGGTGAAATACCACTTTCGTCAGTTTTGCAGATCTACCCGTGTGAGGCAAAAAGCTGTGTTTTTTGTAGTGACAGAATATTTTGCAGTGTTCTGTAATGGCATCTGATTCTCTTTCACAGATTGTCACTGAAAAGCTTGACAAGAACAACTTCGAGGCATGGAAGTTTAGAATGACGAATTTCTTGATGGGAAAAGGCTATTGGGAATTCATTACAGGAAATGAAGAAGAACCTGTTCTTCCTAATGTTCCCAGTCAACAGGAAATGCAGGCATTTAAAGGATGGCATGAGAGAGCCAGGAAAGTTATGTACTGGCTGTCTATCAGTATTTCGGACTCCATGATTGTGCATATTCAGGATGCAAATATGCCAAAGGAGGCATGGGATACTTTGGCAAAAATGTATAGCACAAATATGCAAGCCAGGAAAATGCAACTCAAACAGGAGTTGCACAATGTGCAGAGAGAAAATTTGAGCATAAATGACTACCATATGAAAGTGAAGAAAATTGCAGATGCACGTGCTTCCATTGGGTCGCCAGTGGATGATGACGATTTGGTTTCTGTGACCTTGAATGGTCTAGGAAAGGATTATGCACAGTTCCGGACATCCATTGCCGTCCGTGAAAACTTTCCTGATTTTGAGGAGTTGATTGCTCTTCTAATTTCTGAAGAGCAGAGAAATGGGGGTGCATCTTCTTCAGCAGGAACTTCAAAAGAAACTGTCTTCTACTCAAATGCTGGCAGAGGTAGAGGCAGAGGTAGAGGAGGCCGATCTGCAGGCCGTGGTAGAAATCAGAATATGCAGCAAACGCAAGAAAACCAGTCCTATGCAGGAGGACGTGGGAACTCTAGAGGCAGGGGGAGCCAAAGAGGCCGTGGTGGATGGCAGAGGCCAAAATGCAAACAGCAATATTGAATGCTACTATTGTGGCAATATTGAATGCTACTATTGTGGCAAAATGGGTCATATGGCTAAGGACTGTTATAAAAAGCAGAATGACATTATGAATGGAAAATTGCAGCAAGGCAATTATGCATCCTCTAGTAGACAGGGTGATGACAGAAATGAGCATTTGTTTATGGTGCAGCATATGACAAATTTTGTAACAAGTGCAGAAGAAAGCAATGATGTGTGGTATGTTGACTCGGGTTCGTCAAACCACATGACAGGTCACGCTGAATGGATGCAGGATGCAAGAAAAATGGAAAAACTAGGATTTGTGGAGACTGGTGATGATACTGCACATCCTATTGTGCAGATTGGCAAAATTCCTTTGTCTATGCAGGATGGGAAAAAGAAATACTTGTCTGATGTATTTCATGTCCCGAACATCACCAAGAACCTGGTTTCTGTTGGTCAGATGGTTGAGCAGGGCTTGCAGGTCAGATTTAATCCTCATGGATGCTTTGTTGAGGATATGAAAAATAATGGTCGCTTGATAGCAAAAGGAAAGAAGAAGGGCAGGATGTTTACGTTGGATGCAGACATGCCTGAATTGAGTGCAGCAATGTTTGCACATGGGACCGGTGTAGTTGCAGATATTGATATCTGGCACAAACGCATTGGTCATGTTAATATACAGCGACTTAAATCAATGCAAGCCCAAAATATTGTTGCAAGATTGCCAAAATTCAAGGTTGCAGAAATGCACAAGATTTGTGAAGCCTGTCAATTTGGGAAACAGGCAAGGAAACCTTTTCCTAGGCATGTTCAAGAGAGTAAAAAGCCATTAGAATTAATCCACTCTGATGTGTGGACTACAAAAGCTGCATCTATTGGAGGCTGTCACTATTTTGTCACATTTATTGATGACTTCAGCAGAAAACTGTGGGTGTATTTTATGAAAAAGAAAAGTGAAGTGTTTGGGCACTTCAAAGCTTTCAAAGCTATGGTTGAAAAAGAAACAGGCCTACAAATAAAATGCCTAAGGTCAGATGGAGGGGGAGAGTACCTCTCAAATGAGTTTGTAAGGTTCTTGCAGGAGCATGGTATGAAGCAGCAATATTCATGCAGTCATACCCCACAGCAAAATGGAATTGCAGAAAGAAAAAACAGGCATATTGGAGAGGTATCTCGGGCTATGCTAAATGAAAAAGATCTACCAGATTATTATTGGGCTGAAGCAGTTGCTACAGCAGTCTATATAATGAACAGGACTCCCACTGCAGCAATACATGGCATGACGCCAGAGGAGATGTATACTGGTAGGAAACCAGATATTTCTCATTTGAAGATTTTTGGTTGCATTGCTTATGTCCATGTGCCAGATGAGTTGAGGTCCAAGTTGGATCCAAAAGCTGAGAAGTGCATCTTTATTGGTTATTCTCTGCAGCAGAAAGGGTATAGATGCTATAACCCTTCTACACGTAAGTTCACAGTGAGCAGAGATGTTGTTTTTGATGAGATGAGCAGCTGGTATAAACCAGTAAATGTGATGATTGATGTAGATGCACAAAATGGTAATGCTGCACAGAATGCACAGCAGCAGCAATCACAAAATATCAGTGGACCTGGAGTGTCCTCTACCAGTGGTTCACATACTTCGCCATGGGCAGGCAGATTGAGATCAGGAGAATCCCGTCAAAGCAATGCAGATAGTGGTACGCAGGTATCACGAAAAGGAAAAGAGAAGGTAGATCAGCCCATGTTTGATGTGAATGCAGGTCACTTTTATGTGGATGGTGAATCCAGTGGCTCAGAACAGAGCATTGATGATGAGTTGGGTATTCCTTCCGTTGTTACACCTGGAGTAAGGAAGACCAGGGATGTTTTGAGAGCACCTGGAAGTGAGCCTATTTTGCGCAGGTCTACCAGGGTTAGGTATCCTGTGGATAGGCTGAAATATGATGGATTTACAGCCATTCACTATGCCTATATGGTCAAAGTGATACAGGAACCAGAACCCACTTCTTTTGAGCAAGCCATGGGAAATGAAAAATGGGAGAAAGCCATGGATGAAGAAATGGATGCCTTGGATGCTAATGCTACATGGGAATTGGTGCCTTTGCCTAAAGGCAAGAATGCAATTGGCTGTAAGTGGGTTTATAAGATCAAGCACAATGCAGATGGTTCTGTGAATAGATACAAGGCAAGATTAGTTGTCAAGGGGTATGCACAGACATATGGCATTGATTATGAAGAAACTTTCAGCCCGGTTGCAAGGATGGCAACCGTAAGAACAGCCATTGCTATGGCTGCATCAAAGGGATGGTCTTTACATCAGATGGATGTAAAGAATGCCTTCTTGCATGGTGATTTGCAAGAAGAGGTCTTTATGGAGCAGCCAGCAGGTTATGTTCATGCTACTCATCCTGAGTTTGTTTGCAGGTTGAAGAAAGCCTTGTATGGCTTGAAGCAAGCACCTAGAGCATGGTCTGACAAGATAGGACAGTATCTTGTCACTATTGGCTTTCAGATTTCCAAGGCAGATTTCTCACTCTATGTGAGAAAAATAGAGAAAGGGATTATGCTGCTGGTCATTTATGTTGATGATTTGATCATCACAGGTGATAGTGATGAAGATATCCTTCATGTGAAAATGCTATTGAGGCAGAAGTTTGAGATGAAGGATTTGGGAGAGCTGCCTTATTTCTTGGGCATTGAGGTGATTAGATCACCAAGTGGGATACAGCTCTTGCAGAGGCAGTATGGATTGGACATGCTGTCCAAATATGGGATGACAGGCTGTAAGCCTATTTCAGTTCCTTTGGAGCAGAATGTGAAGCTGAGCACAGATGCAGGTGAGCTTCTGGAAGACCCTACTATGTACAGACGCATAGTAGGAAGTTTGATTTACATGACTATTACCAGGCCAGATTTGAGCTATGCTGTTGTGTTGGTAAGTCAGTTTATGCAGGCTCCAAGGAAACCGCATTTGGATGCGGCTAGATGCATACTCAGGTATGTGAAGTCCACATTGCAGTATGGACTATTTTATGAGGCTGGGGTTCAGATATAGCTGCATGGATACACTGATGCTGATTGGGCTGGTAGTATTTTTGATAGACAATCTACCAGTGGATATATGTTCTCTTTTGGGAGTGCTGCAGTCACTTGGAGCAGCAAGAAACAGCCTAAAATTGCCTTGTCGAGGACAAAGGCTGAGTAGAGGGGTGCAACAATGGCTGCATGTGAGGTAGCTTGGTTGCATAAGCTACTCTATGATATGCATCAGTCTACAGATGGGCCGATTGTCATTTATTGTGACAACATGAGTAGTATACATTTGGCAAAGAACCCAGTCTTTCATGCCAGAACAAAGCACATTGAGGTGCATTATCACTATGTGTGGGAGAAGGTTTTACTACGTCTTATTGATCTAGTTTATGTCAGCACAGAGGATCAGGTAGCTGAAATATTCACGAAAGCATTGGGCGCAGAGAAGCTGGGCAAGTTCAGAGACTTGCTTGGTGTGCAGGATTTGGGATTGAGCTCGAGGGGGAGTGTTGAGATATCGAGCTCCACTCGAGATATGCCAGGGTGACCGTTGTGTACTTATGTCACCAACTTGTTAGCTGGAGATGCGGTTGGTACACCGCCCACGAGGATGACAGCTATCCTTATCTACACTAGTTCGTGGCTCAGTTAGTATGCCACCTTAGTTAGTTGAGTTTGGTTTGAGACCCACATATAGGGTTCTTCTATTTTCTTTGTATTTGAGTTCTTTTGGCTTACACAACTAAGAAGAGGAAAACTGTTTTCAGCCTCCACCTTTGTGTGTATTCCCCCATTTGTGATTGTGAGAAAGCCGCAAGTGAGACTCCTTCCCTCTCTTCCACAATCTTCACATCTTTAAGTAGTAGAGGGCTAGCATGTATAGCATGGAATTGCCGATAACATCCCTATGGGTGCCGAGGTCGTCTCTCATTTGGCTGCAGAAGTAGTCAGCCTAGTTGGTCTCCTAGAGCTCCACCATGTGCAGCAGGATATTTGGCACAATGAACAGATGATGGTCTATGTGCTTGACTTGAGTGAGCCATTGCAAGGCTCTTACTAGTCACTCCACCTCAGGCTTATGGATGGCTATGAACTGGAGGCAGCCCTTGCACTTGTGGTGGTCATATTGATAGACCGTTTTGAGGGCATTGAGCTTTTTCTTTTTGGAGTATTTTTCACCAACCACCGATAGGTTGAAGGCTGCCCGTACCACATCCTAATTGATTTGGTACTTGTGGGGATCGCCTCCTGCATCTCACAGCATGCCAATGTTGGTGTTGCTATTGTATGCTTTGAGGAATTCTACCAGCAGTGTCATGTCCAGGTGGCATGAGAGATGGGGGTAGCCGCTCTGCTCAAGCTTGCAAGGCTGACTACCTCCTCCACTACTAGGTCTTGGAATGATGTGTATGCTGCTACTATATGGTAGTGAAGGGTGTAGTCATGGCCCTCATATGTAAAGCACAAGTGTATAATGACAACGTCTGGTTCTTGGAGCCATGCTTCTCCAAGTGGTGAGTGTGCTTGGGAGCGCACAACCTTATACTCGCTTGCTGTTGGTGTCAGGGTGTGCTTTCTTAACCTCGAGGGAGGCATTCTTGCCATGGTTGGATCCTCCTGAGTGGCCTGCCTGGTGGATGTTTCTTCACCTTGCAAGTCTTCCAAGGGGATCTCAGAAGGCATGCAGATCATGGAAAATGGAGTGCTTTGGGACTCTGATGGGTCAGGGGCCTCCGAATAGGGCAAGGGTGGAGTCCCAGGTCTGTTTTGAACTCGAAGAACTCTTGTTTGGGATCCATCAAAAATAGGGGTGGTAGGTGGAGTGATGAGGGAGTTGGTGGATGAGGAAGAGCAAGAGGACATAAACAGGCTGTTTAGATTGCGGTGGAAGGGGCAAGAAAATATCAAAATTCTGGGCAAATTTTGCAAGAGTTTGGGGGAAACTACTATGGTGATGACCCCCAACAGGATAAGCTTGTTTATATAGATTTCCCATCCCTCGGTCGATGGGACATGGATATGGCAACGGTCGGTAGATAGCGGCAGTTGGTGCAGTAAACCGATGGCGACGGGTGACGAGATGTGGCCAAGACTTCAACTGGCATGATACGAGATGACAACGGGCAGTGTGATCTGGAATGGTGATGGTCAATGATGTCCTTTCTTGGTGACGATCGGTGTGATTTATCGATGGCGATGGTGACAATCGGCGGGATGTTGGGATCACGACGGTCAGTGGGATACCATTATGGTGATGACCAGCACGATACTGATTGGTGGGAGATGTGGTACTTGACAACCACATTGTCCTTACATACATGGCATTGAAATAGATCACCCTTTTGTTCACCTGACCTGCTTCCCCAATTCACCCCAAGCAATTCCTCAAGGGTATTCTCATGTAGGCACTTGCATGACCACATGGTTTTTGTTCTGTGCATCTAGATATTCTAAAAACAAGAAGCAAAAATGTGTAGAGGCATAAACCAAGACAACCTTACCCATTTAGAGCCAAATGTAAACTTCATGGCCATGCCAACATCCTTTGCAATATTTTCTTTATATGATTGCATTGTTCTTGTGTCCACCATGCTGCAATCCATGTCTTCAAGTTGTGGTGTTGCAATGCATTGAAGATGGCCATAGCCTGATGCCGTCCTTGGAGTAATGTACTTTGCATTATACCAATAGATATTTCTCTGTTTCAAAGCAGAGGACTTCTCTCCAACATGCATTTGCCAAGTTCCTAAATCCTCATGAATGGCAGTAAACTTACCTAAGAAGCACTCGACTAGTTCCCACTCCTCAAAGTATGAAGGAAATACATCTGCTATGCACAAGTGCTATTTCAAAATACAATTTTAAACTGACTCATTACACTGTATCAAATGAGACCTCCATCAAACCTAATGGCCCTGCCTAACCCCCAAATCTCTCAAGTTGGCCCCATGGCTAGCTCTAGCCAGCAATACAGGACTCAGCCAGCTCCGCTACTACCACCCATATTGGGTCCGTAGGCCCCACTACCTCGTATAGCCCCAATCAATCAAGTGTTGGTAGAAGAATTGGGAGGAGACGGATCCTGTCATGGACCTCATGATTACTACCCCTACGAGGAGGGAAGTGGCACCCTGATCCACTACCTCCCACCAAAGGATCAATAGGTCCCCATATTCCAGACCGCCCCCATAAATGCAACGGCGAGAGATATAAACTCAATTGCTCGGAGACCCTCACTCCAATGTTACACTAACCAGGGCCCCCATAGAGCAAGTGAATGCCCCTATCGAGGTACTTAAAATCCTACAATGTCCTGTTTCAAATGCCAAGGCCCACACTTCTTGAAGGACTATCCATACAGGGATCATACCCCCACCACCCCAACCATGACCAACCCTACCCCCTTATGTGTGGGGTGTGGAACCAAGCATCTATTCCAAGACTTCTCCATGAGGAGACCAACCACCCTAATCGTCCCACCAAAGAGCACCAACCTCAATCTGCTTAGCATCAAATAGGGCCATGTGGCCGTAGTGCCACTACAAGTCATTACAAGGATGAAAGCTAAGGCATTAGGCAAAGCAATCAGGAAGCTCAAAAGGAAGGGTAAAGGATCCTCATTTCTCAGCCTCGAGATTCCCTTGCATCCTCTAACCCAATCTAAGAAGGCCATTCGAGTAGGTGACGGGGCTCCGACTAGGTGCTCATCTAGGATGGTTCTTATGAGGAGATAGCTAGTCTTGTCACCTCCTCTGCTTCCAAATAGTCTTCCACCCAGGGTGACCTTGAAGTGCCCTTGATCCTAGAGGTGAACAAACCAGTGTAGACCCAAGGCCTAGCACCCCCACCCTCCTATAAGGAGACCTATCCCCCCGTCTTAGAAAAGCAATACATAAAAGATGCCTAGAACTTGGTACGGGATTGCCAAGAGAAGTTCGAGCTGCATCGATTAAAGGCCAATAGGGGGTCAAATACTATTCATCCAATCCACTTGATGGGCCACCAAGGGGCAAAATTGCTCAAGGTACCAGAAAAGGTGGAGGAAGAGGAACACCTCAACTTTGAGTAGTCAAAAGCTCCGGATCTGATGCAGAAGATGTTCCAAGAGGACCTAGTGTTGCATGACCTCTAGGAGGAAAGAGACATGTATGGCTTTAAGGGCGTGTTATCCATAGAGGAATAACCTTAACCAGAGCCCTTTGATAGTGCCAAGTTGGCTGCCTTCCTATAGACAGAGGTGAAAATGTCGATCACTTCCTTGCTAAGAGGAAATCCCATCCTATGGTGCTATCTATCCAATTGGATGAATAGACCATTCTTACCTCCAACCCCTGCTAGCCCTATGCATAACCAATTAATGCTAGAAAAGGGGCAGAACCTACCTAAGGTTCCCATTAACAAGCTAGACGAGTACTTCAAGGGTGATGACACGAACACCTCTATCCCCATAGTCTATCAAAATGAGAAGGTGGAAGCCATCTTGGATGGGGGAGTAGAAGTTGACAAAACATGTGTGCCTCAGGATCTATGGAGCACTCTAAGGTGGATGGAACCTGTGTGGAAACATGATGAAGGGAGTGCTCATGACATGTATCTCAAGTCAGTTAGGTTCCAAGATAGATTAGCTTGGACTCATAAAGATAATCTTGAGATAGTGCAAAGTGCTTGATTGATATTACTTCAAATGAACCTCCCTTTTATAGGTGAGGGTACTTACATCCATTTGCTTGCTCACATCTGGGATATGTCCTCCATGCCATGTGGCAGCTTGTCCTTTGCTCATACCTTTGCTCTACAAGTGCTCATGGCACCACAACTCTCAACACCTCCCCTTGGTGCCATGATTCTTTGGCTACTGCAAGGTGGTTAGATGTGAGTTACATTCCATCACCTCCCCTTAGTGCTTGCATTGCTACTTAAGGTGGTCAAGTGTGGCTTTTACATGTCAATACCTCCCCTGGGTGCTTTCATAGCTACTATCAGGTGGTTAGGTTTGATTTATAAACTATAGGCAAGGTTGGCAAGGTTTTTGCTTCTCAATACATGTTATTCATGTCATTCTGCTCATGGCTTGATGATGACCTTGTTGTCTTCTTCGCTTGATGCATGATGCTTTGTTCTTCCATGTGCCTTAATGCTTTATGTGTGGATGCCATGCTTCGTGCTATGGTCATCTCATGCACTTGTGCTTTTGGCATGCTTATGACAATGATGTGTGCATTCATGCTTTGATTTGTCATTTGTTGCAAAGGTCTTACCAATTGATTTCTTTCAATATTGGCAGTGTCTAATTGCAGACAATGATTCTGATTTGACAAGTGCGTAGAGCTCAAAAAGACAATCACTTTTCCTTTTTGGAGCATGTCCAAATTCTTCCTGGATTGCAAGTTATGCCTTGTTGAAGCTTTTGTGAAGAAGAGGGGCCTTTGATGATGTGGCACAGGGATTCACATGCTGTGCTTAACAAGAGGCTGTGTGCTTTGAAGGCACTACTGACTGTGCATGCTGATGTGGCTTAACTAGCCCTAACTTTAACCATGGTTACCCATTTGACCAAGACTAACCTAGTGTGACCACAAACTCAACCAAGGATATTTCTAACTAACCCTGGTTAGTTATTATCTACCACGTGTCTTAAGGTTACACCTTAGACAAACTTTGAGGCTGCAGAGAATTTGCAGCGACGACGGCGATGAAGAAGCTCAGGAGCTGCGAGCTACGGAATGGCGTGGGAGTTGCAACTCTTTCCAAGAGCGAAGCTCATTCCCTGAGCTTCATTTCTGTGGGTTCGGCGGCTGCTCCAGTTCTTGTAAAATGGGAAGATCGGGATGAAGCTACGGCTGTCTGATGAAGTCCATGCTCCTACATCTCCTCGTCTTTCTCTGCCGTCCCCCTTCTCCTCTACTGTCGCTGGCCTGTCTGCTCGCTACTGCTTTCGTTGAAGGCTGTGTATTTGTACTACTTGTAGTTTGTTAGCGCCTTAGGCTGTGAAGGATTGCTGCAGCTTATTGAAGGAGCCGTGTGGGAGTCAGCTTGTTGAGATGAGCTCGTGGCCTTTGTGCTTGCATGTCGTTGCTTGCAGGAGGTGCCTCATGGGTTGTAGGCTCTAAAGATCTCTCTTCCTCACGGAAACTCTCTTGATACAGAAATCTCTCTCGACTGTCGCTTAATAGAGACTTCATGATCCCTTTCTCTTTGAGAACTAGCTCTTACTCTTAATGCAAACCTTTCTCTCTCAACTCATAATATTTTGATGGACGAAATTCCTTTTGCAATGGAAGAATCTCTCCCTAATGGAATGACAAAAATCTTTTATAGAAATGAACAGAATTTTCATTCAATGGTCAGAATTCTCTCAATCTAAATCCTAAAAACTAACCTAGGAGAAAACATGTGCTCCTAAGGAAAGCCTACACCTAATCTAGGAGACTAGACCTAAGCTCTAATACCATGACAAAATATGTGTGCCTCAGGATCTATGGAGCACTCTAAGGTGGATGGAACCTGTGTGGAAACATGATGAAGGGAGTGCTCATGACATGTATCTCAAGTCAGTTAGGTTCCAAGATAGATTAGCTTGGACTCATAAAGAGAATCTTGAGATAGTGCAAAGTGCTTGATTGATATTACTTCAAATGAACCTCCCTTTTATAGGTGAGGGTACTTACATCCATTTTCTTGCTCACATGTGGGATATGTCCTCCATGCCATGTGGCAGCTTGTCCTTTGCTCATACCTTTGCTCTACAAGTGCTCATGGCACCACAACTCTCAACAAAAGTGAGTGTCTACACCAAGGAATGCTGGGTGAGATGGGGAAAACCTCCACTCAGGTAGACCCATCTAGTGGTAAAGTAATCCGATGGGGGAGTTGTCGAGCCTATGGGAGTGCTAACTGGCATAAACATTAAATTATTGGGATTCACATACCCCATCAAGTTTGTGGTCATGTACTTCACTCGATAGCCATGTTATGAAGCTATCCTAGGTAGGCCCTTCTTGTGAATGTTCGGACTCGTGCATGACTGGCGTAATGATAACATCTACTTGTGGCACGAGGAGCAAATCATGAGACTGGACTTGCACACCTACAAGGCCCACCCATTGTCAGGACACCTCTTTGCTGCACAGAGTCCAACACCACCATCCGAGCCACCTCCGTAAAGCTATTCCAACCCTGTGACAAGGAAGAAGATGAGAAGGAGTCTGATGACTTCTAGTATGCACCTCTCCCTGAGCCATAATTCTTGTAGAACTGGATGCACATCTTAGCCAATATAGATGTCCCAAAAAGAGTAGGGTTTTAGATCACCACTCCAAAGCTCGAGGGTTGACCCCGATGGTTCCCCTAAGAATGTTTGACATGCTCAAACCCTGCTCACCACAATTTCTCCTCCAACTAGGGAAACAGGGCAAGTAGGGTAACCACCCCCGTCGGCTCTATAAGTGCAATGGAAGAGCCCCCTTCAGGTCCCAAATCCCCTGTATCCAAAGGCAAGGCTAAGGCCAAAAGGACCACTACTGCGGCAAAGAAAGAGGAGGAAACTGAACATAAAGAGGACTTATGACAAGTATTAGCCCACTACTACAAGGCCTATATGATTTAGGATCATAAGATCTTTTACCAATAAGCCAAAAGGTCTCAGGAGGATGGTTGTTCTCAAGGGTATGATGGGTTGGCACCGATCAAGGAGGTAGATCTAGCCCCGGAAGGGCAGGACCCACAATCCGTATTCATCTCACTGATGACCTCACCCCTAATGAGGAGAATGCCTTAATAGCTCTCCTACTTGAGTACAAGGACTGCATGGCATGGAAGTACACTGACATGAAAGGGGTGCCTGCCGCAGTAGTGCAACACACAATCCCCATGCTAGATGACACTAGGCCGGTACGACAATGCCCCTACCCTATGAATCCTAAATACACACTCATAGTAAGGGAAGAAATCCAAAAACTCATAGATGCAGGATTCATCTATGAGATTGAGCATACAGACTAGGTATCACCCATTGTGATAGTCCTAAAGAAAAATGAAAAAATTAGAGTATGCATGGATTCAAAAAAGGTTATTGCTACCACGAGATGTGACCACTACCCCTTGCCATTCATGAAACATGTTTAGGAAGGGTAGCCAGAAAGGAAGTGTATAGCTTCCTAGATGGATTTTCAAGTTACAACCAAGTGTTGATCACCCCACAAGATCAGTATAAGATCGAGCCTTTGCAATCGAATGGGGTGTATATGCAGCTAGGGATGATATTCAAATTAACCAATGCCCTTGCTATTATAGTATTCAAGGAGTATCTGAGGACTTTGTGGAAGACTTCTTGGATGACATCTGCATAAACTCAAAGTGGGATGACCACTTGAAGTACCTCAGGCTCATCCTCGAGAAATGCTTCTTATACTGCATATCCCTCAACCCCTTGAAGTGCCTATTTTGGGTCAAACATGGTGTCATCCTAGGCCACATAGTGTCCCAGAATGGAATCTCTACGGACCATAATAAAATCAAACTCATCCTTGAGTTACCACCCCCCACCAATGCCAAGGGAGTCCAATGATTTACTGGCCACACAGGCTATTACCAGAGATTCATCTTGTTCTATGCGAACATAACCCGCCCATTATACAAACTTCTCGTATCCTTTGAGTGGACCGAAGAATGCCAAACATCTATTGAAACCCTCAAACTAGATCTAGCCATCGCATCAGTGTTGAGGTCACCTGACTGGAATTTAATATTCCATGTCCATATTGATGCCTTTAACTTTTCCATCAGATGTGTGTTAGCCCAACCCCGGGAGCATAATTTAGATTACTCGGTATACTTTGCAAGCTGCTAACTAAATAAGGTTAAGTTTAACTACACTATCACTGAGAGGGAAGGTCTCGCCATGGTCTATGCAGTAAAGAAGTTTAGGCACTACTTGTTGGCTATTAAGTTTGTCTTCTTTGTGGACCATCAAGCATTGCTATACTTGGTCAAGAAACCCTGCATGATGGGACCCATCACTAGGATGTTGATCCTGCTAGAATTCGACTTCACAATTGCTATATGTAAAGGCAAAACCATGTCTTGGCCAATCACCTATCGAGGATCCCAAACTGTGAGGCCCCAACAAAAGTAGAAGACGATCTCCCCGGTGCTTCTCTCTTCTTCCTCGACATCATTCCCAAATGGGCTGCCAAAATCGGCCACTACTTGGCCAACGGATTACCCCTAGGCCTAGGCCCTTAAGAAGGATAGAGCCTATAAACTCATTAAGTATGCAACACCATATCAAATCGATAGCAGGCCAACTATACCACATGGTCAAGGATGGCATCCTATGAAGATGCATGTGCCAACACGAATACATCGATGTGCTTAAAGAATCCCACTTAGGAATCACAAGAGGTCATTATGCCCCATTGATGTTACAGCATGTAAAAGTGCTGCAAGCTGGTCTTTGATGGCCGACACTCTTTGAAGACGTGGTCAAATTCATCAAACGATGTGACCCATGCTAGCATATCCAAATCCCACACAAGGCAAACATGATGCCCTTGACTGGAATCCTAGCCGACCTACCCTTTGAAAAATGGGGCATCAATTTCATTGGTCTCATAAGCCCAGTAGCTAAGGGGACCGAGGCCAGATACATCATCTTGGCCACCGGTTACTTCACCAAGTGGGTAGAAGGAAGAGCCACAGTGAAGGCTGATGCGAAATCCACCGCCAAATTCTTATATGAACAAGTCATTATGCGGTTTGGATGTCCGTTGGAGTTAGTCAATGACCGAGGAACTCACTTCCTTAACGAAATGATAGCGATCTTGACTAGTGAGTTTATGATCATACATAGGAATTCAACACCATACTACCCTAGGGCAAATGGCTTGGCCGAGAGCTCCACAAAACATGCTGTAAGATCATCACATGCATAGTAGAAGCCAGTTGTACTGACTGGGAGCATAAGCTCATAGCAGTGTTATGGGCGTATAGGATCCTAAGGTTCTCCAACCTTTAGCCTCGCCGATATCAAGTAAAAGACCGAGGAGTTCGAGATCCAAAAAAGGGAAAGAGTGGAATTGAAAGGCGAGTTCATGAATCAAAGAAAGCGAGACGACTTTGAAGACGATGAATCCAATGCCTCGAACAAATACCAAGAAAGTGGGCATTACATTTTTCTATCTGATATAAAGCACTTTGCTTTACATTTTCTGGAAAATATACATTTTTAAAATGACAACTCCAGAAAGGGACGGTATGATTAGGGAGGCCGAGGAAAGGGCTAGAAAGGGAAAAGCAATAGTTACAGAGGGAATACATGAGGAGGTACAAACTAAAACTCAAGAGGATAATGTAGAAATGGAGGATATTGATTATGGTGATTATGGAATTCTGTATGCGGAATTCACTAAACTTGAAACTCCAATGCAAAATATAGAAACACAGTTAGGGGTTATCAGTGAAACATTAAAAACCCTAGCTGAAGCTATAACTAAGATAGCCGATTCTCAATCGGTATCTATTATTGAAAAATCACCGATTCCTCCTAATTAAGTTGAGAGATCTACCTCTCGACTTAGAGAAACCTCGAACATCCTTAAGGACTTAAAACCACCAATTTTCAATGGGGAAGAAAGGGAGCATAATAAAGATGCGATTAATATGTTCTTGCAAAAATGGTAAGACTTTCATCAACTCAGGAATACACCTCCTGAAAATCAAGTGGTGGAAGCAAGTCTTTCCCTTGGAAATAAAGCCTATAAATGGTGGATGAGCCTCAGGGAGAGTGATAAAATTCCTAGATATTGGACCGAGTTTGAACAAGCCTTCCTAAAAGAGTTTTTACTAGAAAATGAATTAGAAAGAGTGTGGGAGGCTTGGGACAATTGCATTATGGGTAAAAACACTCTATTCCAGTACATAGCGAATTATAGGGAGGTAGTCCTTAAGTTGAAGGGAATTGATGAATTCCAAAAGATAAGGGGTTTCATGAGAGGTCTCAAAGACACTTATAAGGTTGAGGTGAAAAGAAATTCTCCAAAAACCTTTGAGGAAGTTGTTATGCCCAAATATATGATGATACGATGGGGAAATTCAAAATTGGAACTTCAAGGCAAACAGGTTTTGTTCCAAAGTTCAATAAGTTTTCCAATTTGAAAAGGAAGGGGCACTTTAAGAAGGAGGTTCCTCAAGCACCACCTAAGAAACCTCAAACACAAAAAAGGAGGATTATGAAAGGGCCAAGCAAGAAAATCTTTGCTTCAAATGTCTAGGCAAAGACCATGCTGCTTGGAACTATCCTAAAAATAAACTAGCGGGAGCTAAAGCCCCAAATAGACCTCCACCAAAACAAGTGCATGCAGTGCAAGTGTTACCACTTAATGGTACTGAAAAGTACACTAAGGTAGAGGTCTATCATGAGGATAGCACCCACATGTGTCTATCATCGGCAATGTGGCAACCCACCTTTGGTCCTCATGATTTAATGAGGATGCATGGAAAAATTAAGGGGCAAAGAGTAAGAGTGATGGTCGATGATAGTGCAACACATAATTTCTTAAACTACTCGTTAGTTGAGAAATTAAAATTGCCTGAGAGTCCCAGTGCCCATAAATATGTGGTCTCTTTGGCGAAGGGTAGTGATAAAAAAGTTTGGGACACCATGATATATTGTGTAGAGATGGATATTCAAGACTATCAGGATGCCTTGGATTTCCAAATCATGCATCTTGATCGAACAGATGTAGTGCTTGGTCAAGAATGGCTATATAGTCTTGGGCATAGCTTACAGAGCAGTTATCTTAATAACTCCATTATGTTTGAAAAAGAGGGTAGAGTCTTTTAGATTCAGGGAGAACATGACTCGGGGGGGTCACTATCTATAAACCCTCTATATCACGTGCGTTCAAGGCCTATATTTAAAGTCCCTTATCTGTAAAAAATTTCATTAATAAAATGTACCCCTTTTCTATACAAATTTGTAAATTTTTTCCAAAACTATTTTAAATAGTCCCTTATGTATATTTATTTCTGTAAATTTTAGAAATAAAAAAAATCCTTCTGTTGAACTCACGTGATAGGGTTACATATGATGAGTGACCCCCCCGAGGAACATGATGTGCCTAACTCTCCTCTTATTTGTTCGATGGAATTGGAACGACTACTACACCAAGAACAATGCGAGGTATATCTTTGTGAACTTACTTTTATTGGTGATTTTATGTGTTATGCATTGGAAAGAAGTAATGATGTTTTTTGTAATGTTAAAAAGTATAAATCTTCTTTCAATTATTTAATGTTTGAATTTAAAGATGTTTTTCCGCTTGACTTACCTAATGGTTTACCTCCTAAGAGAGAAGTAGATCATAAAATAGATTCAATTCCTAGATCTACCCCTATTTGTAAACCCCCATATAGGCTTAGTCAAACAGAGGAATGTGAGGTCGAAAGACAGTTAACAGAATATCTTAGGAAGGGCCAAATCCAAACAAGTAGTTTGCCTTAGTTTGCACCAGTTTTACTGGTAAAGAAAAAGGATGGTACTATGCGTTTATGCATAGATTACCGAGCACTAAATAAAATCACCATAAAAAATAAGTATCCTATGCCTCGCATTGATGAGCTCTTTGATCAATTGCAAGGGGAAAAATACTTTACTAACATTGATTTAAGATCAGGATATCATCAAGTATGAATTAGGGAAGAAGATGTCCCTAAGACATCATTTCGTACTAGGTACAGGCATTATCAATTTAAATTAATGCCATTTGGATTAACAAATGCTCCAGCAACTTTCATGACACTTATGAATAGTGTCTTAAGACCATACCTAGGAAAATTTACTGTAGTATTTCTAGATGATATCCTTATTTATAGTAAAACCAAAAAAAAACATTTGGAACATTTGCAAAAAGTGTTCCAATTACTTAGAGATAATTCATTCTTTGCAAAAGAATCCAAATGTGAATTCTTTGCAAAAGAAGTGAAATACTTGGGACATATAATATCCCAAGAAAGGGTTCGTATGGACCCTGACAAAGTAAGGGCCATATTGGAATGGCCACATCCTACAAATCTAGAAGAATTACAGATACTCTTAGATTTATTAGGATTCTATAGGAGATTCATCCAAGATTATGCTAAGATTACTGTTCCGATGACGGACCAGCTTAAGGGGAAGGGAAGCACCTTCATATGGGATGAACCTCAAAAGAGAAGTTTTGAAAAATTAAAGGTAGTTATAGCGGCAGCTCCTATCTTAAAAGTAGTGGATCCCAATGAACCATTCATGGTTGAGACAGATGCCAGTGATTTTGCTGTTGGGGCAGTACTTATACAAAATGGTCAACCAGTAGTTTTTGAAAGCAAAAAGCGAGATCGTGCCCAACGGAATTACTCGGCATATGAGAAGGAACTATATGCTATAGTCTATGCTTTAAGGAAGTGGAGGCATTATTTATATGGTGCAAAATTTGAGATCATCTTTGATCAAGAAAGCATTAAATGGATTTGTAATCAACCAGAGCTTAAAGGTAGAAAAGCTAGATGGGCTGAGTTAATGCAAGAGTTTGATATACAATTGACATATAGGAAAGTTTAATGTGGTAGCAGACTCTCTTAGCCGAATGCCGATTGTTAATGAATTGAGTTTTACTCAATTTCAGAATGATTTCCTAGAGTCCTTAAAAGGGAAATGTGAATTTGATCCTCACTTCTCTAATATATGGAAAGCAATTAATAACAAGGATCCAACTAATCGAGAGGCTTTCACTGAGGAGTCGCATGAAATGGCGACACACCACAAGTTGGTGATAAAGGACTCAAGTGGAGAAAATATACTATTGAAGATGGCTACCTACTCTACAAGGGCAGAGTATGTGTCTCGGATGATAATGACATTAGGTGCCAAATCCTTTTTGAATGTCATGATAGTCCGAGTGCTGGACACCCGGGAATTCAGAAGACATATGTACTTCTGAAAAGACAATTCTTTTGGCGTGGAATAGGTAAGGACGTCCAAGATTATGTGTTGAAGTGCCAAAAATGCCAGGTCAATAAGGCTGAATGCCTTAAGGTAGGAAGTCTCCTACACCCATTGGAGATTCCATCTGGCAAATGGAAAAGCATCTCCATGGATTTCATTGTGGGACTACCTAGAACACAGAGGGGGCACAACTCTGTGTGGGTAATTGTGGATCGGTTGACCAAGATGACTCATTTTGTTCCTGTCAGTGAAGATGTTAAAACTCTAGAATTAGCTAGGCTATTTGTGGATCATATCTATAGACTGTATGGGCTACCCGCTGGTATTGTTAGTGACCGGGATAGCAAATTTAATAGCCATTTTTGGAGGGCTGTGTTTAAGAGGTTGGAAACTTCATTGAATATGAGCACCGCGGATCATCCATAGAGTGATGGTCAAACTAAAAGGGTCAATCAAATCATTGAGGATATGCTTCGCGCATATGTAAATAAACGGCAAACTAATTGGGAACATTATTTGCCCATATTAGAATTTGCATATAACAGTGCCAATCCTCAAGATGCAAGTTCTACTCCTACATGCAACATGTAGCTCCTACATGCAACAACATGCAACTTGCAACTCCTACGTGCAACCTATATATGCAAGTTCTACATGTAGAGAGAGAATGTCTTACAATTCCTACATGCAGAGAGAGAAGCTCTCCAACTTGTATAAATACCCCATAATGGAATGAAGCCTTAACTCTTTGGGGCATTGTGTTGAGTTCTACTTTGATATTCCAAGAAATTGTCTCCAAGTGTCCATGCTTCCTTGCACTCCACATCCAAAAGCATGTCCTAACCTTGCAACTCCTCCTCCCTCTCCTCCAACCTTGGAACCCATCCTCTCCCTCTCCTCCTCCTCCCCCCTCCTCCTCCCTCCTCCTCCTCCCTCCTCCTCCCTTCTCCTCTCTCTCCTTCCCCCCCATGCTCCTACACCTCCTTCCTCTCCCACTCCTATGCTCCCCCTAAGCCCTTAGTCCCTCAACCCTTGACCTCCATGATCTATAAGGGAGAAAAGTTCTCCACCATGTACTATACCCTGAACCTTGGATTCTCCTTCTAACCCTTAAACCCCTTCTAAACTGTGGAACCTCTTCTAAACTTTGGAACCTCTCTCTAAACCTTGGAACCTCCTTCTAAACCTTGAACCTCCCTCTAACCCTTAAACTTCTCCCAAACCCTTAAACCCCTAATGAAGGCGGAAGCCTTCATTACCCCAACCATGATGATGCACGTTCCTTTTACACATGCATGCACTATGTTTGCTTACCCCACTAAAGCCTACGTCTCTCACTGGAATACGACTCAACGTCTTAAGCTACACCTATACTACAAACAACGACACCGATATATATGTAGGTGATAAAAATCATCGGAACCTTGCAAATGAGTTGCAAACTAAGAATACCCTACTCTTCTTGTGGAAGCTGTGGGAAAGAGCCAACATTTGGCACTGCTTGCCGAGGGAGAATAGCATCTCAAGTAACGAGTAAACATATGCAAGTATGCATAAAAAATGAACTACTATGAACTTTCACAAACATAACACTCAAGGGCAAGGAGAGTTTTTAAAAATTTCCACATCTAGCCAAACATATCAACCTCAAGCATCAACCTTGGGTTACTGAGAAGGACAAATTAATGTAATGGATTATACCAAGGTCTATGGTTGTGAGTGATCATGTGATTGAGTGTGAACATGTGTGTGTGCGTGTGTGTAGATGTGCCTGAGTTAGGTGTGACTAATGATGTGTCAGTTGCAATAGGTGTGAATGAGTGAATCTAGGAGTGTGGTGTGTGATTGAGAGATTCATGGAGATGATTGTGGATCTAGATGCTCACTATTGAGCTCACATATGATGTAATCTATGGATGTACCCAGTGTCTATATAATGACACTCTCTCAATGAATAAACAAGCTTCATTGTTCATCTTGTTGCCTTTATCTTGTCACCATGCTACTCCAACATGTGGTATCAGAGCCACTCTGACCTCCATGAGCCTCTAAAGCTTCCAAAACTACCATGTCATCATCTTCCCCATCTCTCTCCTTCTTCATGTTTTCTTCCACCTTCCTTCCCAATTTTCCTTAATCTTGCTCTCCCAATCTAGGCGACCATTTCCGAAACCCTTTGAGCTGGAGATACCTTGTCTTGGGATGAATCCCTGGCTAATAGGAATTAGAAAATAGTAGCTTCCTCTGCCCGTACTGACACTATCTACAATCTACACCATTTCATGAAACGCAACCTACTGGGGCTGAATTTCTTTAATTCCTCTTAGGGGAGGCTGGGCAACACCAAGAGCTATCTACAGTTCAAATTTGAAGTAAAATACTCTAGTATTTGACACGATGAAGAAAAAACCTGTCGACTTTTAAGCTTCTAGCTATGGCAATCTGGCACTACATTTCACCTCTGCTCTTTGGTGGAAGTTCTTTGGTAATAGAGCTTCCTTTCCATGCTAAAATCCCTCTGAAAGCCAACTCTAGCAGTCTGAATTTGATCCTCTAGTTCTTGACTATTCAATTTGGGGGTTTCTCTCAAATCTCCTTCATGGCTAAAGCATTGCAAGTGGTTAGATGCTCAAAATTTCAATATTTTACTGTTTTTTCTTAGCATTGATGGGTGTTGGTCATATGAGTAGATGCCTGAAGTATTTAAAAAACAACCATGAAGTACATGACATCTATTGAACACACATAGAGAAGCATATAAAAAAGAATGAATGTAGCATTACAATATAGCATGCATGACTTGTAGCAAACCTTAAGAGTTTTACCCTAGTTTGACATCTATCAAACACACATAGAGAATCATATAAAAAAGAATGAATGTAGCATTGCAATATAGCATGCATGAATTGTAGCATACCTTAAGAGCTTTACCCTAGTTTTTCCAATATCCATATGGAAGCTTGTCATGAATGAATACACATCTGACATCTTCCAAGCCTTGAACAAATGAAAAGTGCTCCATCCAAGCAATACAATGTCCTAAAATCAAATAATTTTAAGAATGGAAATAGAATACATCTAATACCAATAGTGCTAGTCAATCTTAAACCTACAATAGGACATATGCAAGCCAACCAAACAATATCAGACAAAGAAGTTGCTACAACTACAAGCCCATGATGCACATGATCCTCCATCAAGATATTCAAAGTTGGAGTGGGTTCTCTCTCAAACAAATAGCCAGTGGGAAAGTCAAGCGATTTTAAATCTACACCCCACTTGACATTTCTACCCATCCTAATGTAGTCTCAATCTAGACTAACCATAGTATGAAAAACTCATGAAGAATAGCATACTTAGCAATTTCGTTGGAGTGCATAAAGTCCATACCACATGGTGATGTAGTCAGGAACCATACAAGCATACAAAGGAGTGATACCATGAGCGAATGTAATATCTGATGACTGGGATTTTTGGAACACGATGCTTTACAAGTTTTTAGATAGACTGTGCACCTATATGAAAAAAATTTAACAATCACAACCAAAGCAAGCTTTGAAACAATAACTATAGACACAGCACATAGAGAGGAAAGAATAACATTATTACACTATGTCAAACCCTCATCATGAACAATAATAGGAACTCAATATGTGTGTATCTTCCTTACCTTTGTTTTGAGTTGGTTCTTGTTTTTCAATTTGCGTTTGTTATTTCATTGAGCTTCTCTCCACTTTATTCTTACTTTCTTCAATGACTTTACCTAAAGCATAAGTATTATACAAGTCTATTTCCTACATCAATACTTGTCCTTTAGGGAAGGCTATCCACCAAACCTACAGTTTTCCAATTCCCATTGAGTTCTAGAAATAATGCATGCTGGGTGGATAAATGTATGTAGCATGTCTAATCTCCACTCAACTCTTGCACAAATTTGGAATCTCTAAGATCTTTCTCTCTCTTGCCAAATGTGCAAGATACATATGAGTCAACAAACAAAAATTAATTGGAAGTCCATACCAAGAAAAGGTTCACAAAATAAATGGGACAACCAACAATGAATGTCAAGTTCTATGCAATAAAACCCAAAAAAAAGAAATGAAAAATGAATATCATTAAAGCATTAGAAATAAAACTATAAACAACCCTATGAGCAGCCATGTCAAACTTAGAGAGACCATATCCTTTTTTTCCACCTTACCCTCAAGCTTTGACTCTTTTGATCTTACTACCATAAACATATGGTTTCTCCCTTCCAATTTTATGTCTTCCATGTATTGTTGTATAGTGTAATCCTTTGGGGTCTCTAAGGGGATGCCCATGGTTATCACTACCCTCAAGTCATCAAGAACTTTCATTGATTGTGTCTCTACTTTCTCCATAAATATCTCTTTATTAATCCATGTACATAGCAAGTGGAAAAAAAATTATTCTCACAACCGTGAATTATGGCACTTCGATAATTCAAAAAACATAGCAAAAGAAGCTTACTTATGAAAGCAACAAATCACCCTCTATAATGCACATCTCCCACAGGTATGAAATACATATCCCTCATTGGTTTTGTGGCCTCCAATATTGAAAGAAAGCTGATCTTTTTCACCAATATCAAATTAGACTTTGCTATGAGTTACAAGATCTCCAACGTTATGCAAGAGTCCACACCATCAAAACACAAAGCTAACAACTTATTCAACCAGGCCTTACCCAAACCTAGATCTATACAATTCAAAACCTATCCAAGGTTGCATGTCAGCTATAGAACTTGAAAATAAATGTAATGAAGTAGAAGAATTCAACTCTCACCTTTCCCATCCAATCAACAATTCTCTTTTGAAGTAGGACATGCTACTTCCCCTCACCCTCTCTCCTTTGATTTATAGGCAACATCGTGGATATCTTATCAATTACTTTTTTAAGCTTTGTATTGTACTCAACCTACACAAACAAAATCTTCCTAAAGAAAGAAAAGGAATATTACCTTGGAATGCATTGAATGTCATGGATATGCCTGCCAAATGTTCTACCTTGCATTAGTGGGATTGCCCAAAGGTTTTTTTCCTTCCTCATCGGGGTGGCATTTCAAAGTGAGTTGCATTAGATGATCATGTTTGTTCATTGTTTCTTGTAATTCATCTTCCACATATTGCAAACATATGTAAAATCTATTGGAATGGCAATTTGGGATGCATCCAAAATGCCAACCTACCTACTAATGAAGCAAAGAAGATACCTTCTTTGCACATATATGAAGGCCACATATGAAAGAAACAAAGGAGCATTTTGTATGCCCTTTCCACTGAAATGGGTAGTATGCCAATGCACTACATTCAAAATCCTTCAACTTATATTGCTAAATGCAAAGCACCCCACCATATAGATGTAGCTAGATGCTTCTTCTTATATTGTCAAATTTGAATCATGAATAGTGAATGGTGGTAGGCCTTTCGTCATCTCCTACACTTCTCTATTCCTCTTTTCCTCATCTCTAAGACTTCTCTTTTCCACTCAAGCCTCATTTTTTTCAGCATGTTTATGAGCAAGCTCCTTTGGAGGGCAATCTTAATGCAAGCATATTTATCCATTGGGGTGACATTTTTTATGCCCTTCTCACCAAAATAGGTAGTGCATTGAGTGACATTTTTTATGCCTTTCCCATCGAGATAGGGCCTTTCCTATCAAAATAGAGAGTGCATCGATGGGCTGCTTATTTTGGTGAGAAGGGCATCTAAAATATCATGCCAATAAGGGGAGGCAATGTAAAATGAAGGAGGCACTTTTTTCATGCATTTTTTGTAAAAAAGGACAGTGCATCAATGCATTGTCCTTTTTCACATAAAATGCAAAAAAAATGTGCCTCCTTCTTTGGCCACTGCTGCCCTTCCACCATGATTCTCAGTTCATTTTCCAACATAATTTTCGGCTATCCTAAAGCCTATTCTCTATCGTGACAATGCAAAGTAGAGCAAATCCTTGTCATAATATTTACTATCGAGATCTTGTTCTATTGTCTGCTCTTCCTCTTTTCAACCCTTGTTTAAACTCCCACATGTCAAAATGGAAGTTGGGATTCAATGCACAACCCTTGAGGGAAAGATCTAGCTAGCTCATCCATAATTCATACCTCTTCTATCAGGGAGTCGAGCTCCAGGGCGTGATGGCCTTCTAGCTTTTAGTATCTGCATTCAAATTAGTGACCTATGTTTTGAGACATAAAACAAAATAGAGATGCTTGAGAATCTTTCCAAGTAGCACTTATGGATCTACAAGATGCATCTCAATAGTGGAGGAAGCGTTATGGTAGATTGTGACTCTTTGAGTCAATGGGTAGATATGGTGGCAGTTTCCAAAGGACTATTCTAGGTACTCGTATGAGAATTCCAATCATCTATGGCATAGACACAAGTGCATGGCTACAACATTAATGTCTATGGCACTACAATTTTTCCATACAATGTAAGGCCTTGCAGATCGTAAAAGGTCAGTCCTCAACAAAGCTAAAAGGATGCCATTGTTCTAATTTTCATAGACTTTTGATTAGAAATGGCAGCGCTTTAACGCGCTGCATTTTCTCATGGAAGTTCTATAAAAAATGAAAGGTCAATCAACAATAAAAATGGAGTTAGGCAATCAAAATCTTGGGCACGTGAGAATTTTGACTGACGATCGTAACCAAGAGGTGGCTGCCAACATGACTCTTGCTTGTCAACACAACCAAGAAGGAGATCATGAGAAGTTGTAAATGAAGTAGAGGTGTCATCAAAATCTGTAAAATTTTGCTCTCTTGAACAATTATTAGCACAGTGCATTGTTAGGGAGGACTAAGGCTAACACGATTTTGGAGAGTAAAACCCCCCAGCTTAGTTAAGATACTAGATTCATTGTGAGCTAGAGATTCTTAATGAGCCAGAAGATTCGTGGTAATCCTCTCAAAGGCAGTCGGATGAGATCCGAAACAAGACAAGCTGATCTTGAAAATGGTTCAACAAAAGAAGCATTTTGCTCCAAATTTGGTAGTGAATCACTACCAAATTTGGAGCAAAATGATTCACTACCGAATTTGGAGCAAAATGCTTCTTTTGTTGAACCATTTTCAAGATCAGCTTGTCTTGTTTCGGATCTCATCCGAAGCAAAGTGCTTCGATTGCTTAACTCGAGCGATAGTCTAATGCTATGGTATGAGGGTGGTTCTCCTTTTGGATTTTTCAATGATGATGTCGGATGTGGTGAAGGAAAGAGAGGCGTTAAGGTCTATGTTCAACATATTGGATCCAAATGCAAAAGAGATGAAGAAGCCGCAGATAGGGAGATCGAGCTACAAAACATGGAGTTCACATATCCTTTGTTGATGGACATTCGATGGGGCTTACCTAGAAGATGGAGAAATGAGGTCAATCGATGTGGGCTTTGGATCTATGGAAACAACTCATGGTGTGGCACTAAATAGATTCTTACGATGGCAATTCGGGACTCCCTATGGGTAGTAGGATTTGGAGGTTAAAATTTGTTTACAACATTGACCTTTGAATATCACAAGAAGTAATCTTTGAATACTTCCATTGGTAGCATCGTGTATAATGTGTTTACCTTGCAAAACAAACTTTTTTGCAAATGGTGCACCAATGCACCAGTCCTTCAAAAAACTTGACTCTGCTTTGTCAAAAAACTTGATGCTTGATGTGGTACTTGATGAATCTATGGAGAGACATGGGGCATAATACAATAACTAGAGTTGAGAGCTCCAAATTGAAATCGCCTTCTCTTAGCCTAGAGTTTTGGCCTACAGGAGGAATGCGAATTACCTAGGCTTTGCACTTAATCATAGACAATAATAGCTCTAGGAAAATGGTTTAAAATATACAATGTATATGTAGCTGTGGAATGCTCCCATCTATAATCTTTGAAGCTAATACAACTCTAAGAGGAGTACCCTCTAACCGAGATCTAAGCATTCTTGCTCTTGAAGATCCTAACAAGCTTAGTGTCTTGGAGATTCTTAGTGAGCTAGAAGATTAGAGTTAGGACGAGAGTTGAAACAAATGTGGACCAAACACAAGCCTAGGTAAACAATGCCAGCTCCTTGATGCATTGTCCATTTTGGAGGAAAATGTTTCACTTGCTTTACCCCAATAATCTTCCTTCCATGGTTGACATGCTACCTATTTTTGTAGTCTTTCCATGAGAAAGAGCAGCGTGTTAACGCGCTACCCTTGTTCATGAAAAGACTACAAAAATGGACCTCAAAAAACATGTAAGGGATACTCGATCAATGTGGTGATCCAACCTTGCTAACCAGGCACACACACCCCTTGATTGGGTTAATCATGTTATATAGTAGTTTTGATTCCTTCTATAATGTCAATTCTTGCTTCTTATATAGTTAGCACGCTGCCCTTGTTCATGGAAAGACTACAAAAATGGACCTCAAAAAACATGTGAGAAATACTCGATCAATGTGGTGATCCAACCTTACTGACCAAGCACACACACCCCTTGATTGGGTTAATCATGTTATATAGTAGCCTTGATTCCTTCTGTAGTGTCAATTCTTGCTTCTCAGAACTCAATGAGGTGACTTTAAGACCACCCTTACACAAATCCAAGTAGTGATACCTTCACTATGTGGAGGCATGAGAAGAGGTCTTGAACGTAGGGAAGGAGGAGTAGTAGAAGGCGTGTTGTGGACATAGGTGACAACAGCATGGAGTAGCCGAAATGCAAAGGTGGGAAAAGAGTAGGCCATGCAAGCTGAGACAAGAGAGGTCTCAAGAGAGCTTGGAGTGAAGGAGAGCTTAGACAAAAGAGCTCTCAGGAGAGCTTGGAGTGAGGATGAGCTAATGGAGGTGGATGAGCTACCAAGCATAAGGTGGATTATGTGTGTATAGATAATTATGTGCATCAGTAATTATGTAGGCAGATAACTATGTGCATGAGTACACTGCAAACTCACTACATGCATAAGGAATTATTTGTGTAGATAATTAGGTGCATGAGTAATTATGTGTGCAGATGATTGTGTGCAAGAGGACACTACAGAAAATTACGTGCATAAGGAATTATGTGTACAAATAATTAGGTCCATGAGTAATTATGTGTGCCGATGATTATGTGAACGAATACATTGTAGATAATCATGTTCATGAGTAATTAAGTGTGACTAACATTTTAACCCAAAGAAATTACTGTTATTACTAACTTTACTAACTATTATTTCTTTTTTTCTAACATTACTAGTATTACTGACATTACTGAGTATAATTTCTAACCACTATTCTTTCTAAAATTACTAACATTTCTACTTGAAAGTGACTATCCTAACATTATTATTATAGTGACATTCTAATGAATTAAACATTGTTCCTAACACTTGAATACTCAAAGGTACTGTGACTAACTATTCTTATTACCAAGTTACTTTACAAGTACTTATAACATTAATTAACTATTGGTTTTGCAAACATAGACATTAATTTGTTTCTCTTACTGAAATCATGTTTGCAAGTCATGGAGCCTTTGTGCAGATTAACATGATTGCCATTATCATGGAAAAAAAAGAAGTATTATGAAATAAATTCTTGCATTAGTTTATCCACCTTGAAACATAATTGTGATGACATCACCAACATTTCAAGAGCAATCCATCTTCTCTTTTACCACCACCTCTTGTACTTTCATTTGCTCTTCTGTTGCCACCTCTTCTCTAGCAACGTCCTTTTCTATCAACCTTTGAATGAAGCCCTTCTAGCTTTCATTCTACTCTATCTTTTGCATATTCACAAATTGTTCTCATAGTGGGTTGCGCCAACCTTTCAGTGTCCATTCTTGCATTGGAAACATGTGTGCATCGGTGTTAATTTGCTTTGGAGAACCCAAAAACATTATCCATTATTTATAGAGCTCCTTTGTTGGAGGTCTTTTTAGCAAATCTCAAGGCACACTTTCACCTCAAGGATGAGGAGATTGGACTACATCAAGTAATCAGAGTCACTGTGGATGATGACATTGCCATAGTGCTTCCATTGGTGGACTTGGAGGATGGTAAAAAAGGGTTTAAGATCAATGGCAAACAACATCAGAGTTAAAGTGAGAAGGAGAGGTTAATGACTTTCATAATGCTGAAGTGGATAGTGTTATTTCACTTATTCAGAATATGCCTTGAAGAGCTCTTTTCAAGTTGCACTAACTTCTGCAGTACGGGTTGAGAAGGTTACTAATTACCTCAAATTTTTGATGGATATGTTGTCTTTGAAATGGTTTTTCAATTCTTGAATGGAACTAAATGCCAATGGCCATGTTTGGACAAAATATTCAACATGTTCACAAGGCTTTTTCAATAGAGTTGTGAGGATGAGAGGAGGATGAGAAGATGTTCTAGATACTTGTGATGCTATAATGTTGATAATCCTTACCTTTCATGAATGGGAGTTTTGAATGATACACAATGGAAAGGAAACCTCAAGGAGCCTCGAGTGGCTGGTCCAATTGATCCAACCTTGGGATCAATTGTTTGCAAGCATTGTTTGGCAATCCTAGAGTGTGTTTATCAATGCAATGCTATTATATATTGTTCCTTGCCTAATGAAAGAGTACAAACAACAAGGTTTGTAGTACATGTGGGTTCCATGGCCATCCTATTGAGAAAGGCAAAAGTCATGCAAAGGAAATGCAAGTGGAAGACCTTGTTTCAATGCATTCTGGGCCAAATGCAAATGCATCTTGCAAAACAATTGAGGTCACCATGAACCAGACCTTATGATGGATATGTTGCTTGCACTGCTACATGGAACTCCTAGATGATAAGCAATTTGGAGGTTTTGGATACAATCATACTAATGACACAAAGAAGAAGGCTTCAAAGAATAGTGCGGAGTGCAAGATGTGATGCTAGAAGAGGAGATGGTGGAATGGATTCAATAGTGGACTTAAAAAGAAGATGCAGATATCCATATGTGCAAAGTATCTTCTTTCAATTGTTGCATGATGAACAAAAACCACATATTTTCAAAATGTTGACCATAGGTCCAAAAACTCAAGGGCCAATCTAGTGACTTACATGTGGCCAGGTGGAAGCCTCGAATCACAATGGGCACATTTTGACCATGTCCATCGAGTAAAGGGATGGTCAACAATGGGTGCTCATGTATATGACCCTTACATAAGGGAACTCTTGACAATGGATATATGTGAAATCAAGGTCAAAGATACCCATGCACAAGTGCAATTCTAAAAGCTTTTGAATAGTTAAATGGAGAGGAACACTTGAATTCTAATGATTCATCACAAATGGAACAGGAGAAAATTGGCTTGATATCTGCATAGTTTACAATGGTGGGCTTGAAAATGTAATGGAAGGTAGAGAAAGAGCTTGTATTTTCCACTAGGAGATGAGCATGGTTGAGCATACCAAATGGTGCATTAAGCCACAATTTCAAGAGGAGCATTAAGTCTTGCATAGAAAATGGAGAGAGGCAACAAATGCTTCAGTAGACCAATGCAAGAGAACATTGATCTTGTCTCCATTTCATGTGAAAGAGGGTGAGTTGCAAACACTCCACATGTGCTTGGCTTGGTAGGATGTTAGAGGAGTGTTCTTGCAACCAGAGGAAAATTTTGGATTTGTTCCTATTGTAAATCTTGCAGAGACAAAACACTCTAGCATGAGAGCAACACATGGATATGCAAGACACATAACATTATATGAAGCTAGTGCTGCAAATCTTGTAATGAGTGTCCTTCAATGAAGCTAGTGTTATAGATCTTGCAATGAGTGTCCTTCAAAGTACTCAATATAATGCCTTTATGCGTGGAAAACACTTGGGTATAGGTCTAGGTTTGGATGCTCTATGACAAAAAATACTTGATCGTAGTGGATCTAATAAGGAGATAGAAATAGGCTTGTTGATTTGTCACACATTCTGATTGAAGAGGATAGGATACACTCTCTAGAGATGAATAGACCAATGATAGAACCAAAAAGTATGAGAATAATATAGTTCTACATGTTCAACATCAGTCCATGCACTTGATAGCATCACCCTAAATACATCACACTCATGACAGAGAGTGATAGGAAAGAGGCGACAACCTTGATTTTACTAATCCATCAAAATAAATAGTTTGTGGAGAGACAAGCATTCATAATGCCAATTGGGCAAGTAGAAGAACTAAAGCACACAGTGTTGTCACATGCTTTGGCTATTTGACAAAAAGTCAGAGATGATGTGGGGCACTAAGTCATTATCTCTCCATAATGAGTCTAATGTGATAGCATGAAGAGGAAGGAGAGAAGAAATATCAATTTGGGACTCTATCCAAAGAAATTTTGATTAATGATATGGTCAATAAAGGGCTTGCTCGCTTGCATGTTGTTTAATCGTGCTCGCTTATTTAGGCTCGCTCACTTTTCCTCACTCGCATTTTGGTAATTCTCCTTCATTGACACCAACTACAATGCAATGGACAAGCAAGTTTATGAGTCTGATACAATGGTGGCTTGGAAATGATGCCAAAAAAATATTGCCATCAAGGGGGGGAATTTCCCCACATCTTCAAAGTAGATTTTTTTATGTGTGTGGTCAATAAATGTCCTCTGCACTGGGATGTCCCCCTTAAATGATTGTTAGTCATGGTCTATCTCCCAATTGTAAAATCCCGATTGTAAAGCAAAAGACCAAAGTCAGAGTGAGATCATGTTGGGATGAGGATGCCCAAATGATTCCACTACTGATGCAACTAGAGTGAGTACCAGGTTTTGGATCATGTGTGTTGCCACTAGAGGTGGGCAAGCCATGGATTTTCCCATGGACTACTGTAGGGTTGAGGTCATCAATTTGTGGGGGGGTATGAAGGACAAATTAATGTAATGGATCATACCAAGGTCTATGGTTATGAGTGATCATGTGATTGAGTGTGTGAACACGTGTGTGTGTGTAGGTGTGCTTCAGTTAGGTGTGACTGATGATGTGTCAGTTAGTAGGTGTGAATGAGTGAATCTAGGACTGTGGTGTGTGAGTGAGAGATTCATGGAGATGATTGTGGATCTAGATGCTCACTATTGAGCTCACATATGATGTAATCTATGGATGTACCTAGTGTCTATATAATGACACTCTCTCAATGAATAAACAAGCTTCATTGTTCATCTTGTTGCCTTTATCTTGTCACCATGTACCCCAATAGTTACTACCTTAAGAAATTTTCTTTATTTCTTAAAAATAAGCCACTTGAAGAACAAATCAAGCTAGGTAATGGACACGAATGCATAAAGCTCATAATTTTGAACATTTCACCATTTTACGAAAGAGCGATCCGAGCTAACCATGAAAAGTTATGGCCCAGGAAGAGTTTAGGGTTTGACCCTAACCCTTCACCCATTCCTATAAAAACCCACTCCACCCCCTTATTCTTCTTCTTTCACATCTAGCCTCCATCCTCTTCCCCATTCCTAGCCTTATGCAAGACCCTCCTCCCTCTCCATTGACCACCATCCTACTCCCATCCTCACACAGTGAGTTATTTCGAGCCCTTCTCGTGGTGATAACCTAGCCATCCACCCACTGTCCATTCGCCCTCAACAATCCTGTTACATCGAAAAAGACTTGGAGAAAGCTAAGGTGACCATATCCTTCTCCCTTTGAATTTCCATCAAAGTTTTCAGTCTGTCAAGTTTTCACCACCCCCCCTCCACCATCTCCCCCTCTGCCTCCTTCCCCCCCTTCCTCCCCCTCCTCTTTCCCCCCTTCCATCCCCACCCCACGCCCCACCTCCTTCCCCCCCCTCCTCTTCCCCCCCTTTCATCCCCACCCCCTGTTGAGAGTTCACGCTCAACATCATGTGATCATGTGTGCATAGCACCATCACGTGATCATATGTGCATAGCACTAACCTTATAGAGTGATATAAAGGAAAGGGTTAGATCCCCTAACCCTAACCCTAAAAGGGTTTGTATATATTCTATTTTTTCAACTAATTCTAATGTACAGTTAGTCATTTGTGGTGTGCTCTCTAGCTGTGCCCTCTCTCCTCATCTCCACTCTTCTCCTCTACCCTCTTCATATTTTGTCATGCTCTGATACCATGACAAAATATGAAGAGGGGAGAGGAGAAGAGTGGAGATGAGGAGAGAGGGCAAAAATATGAAGAGGGGAGAGGAGAAGAGTGGAGATGAGGAGAGAGGGCACAGCTAGAGAGCACACCACAAATGACTAACTGTACACTGGAATTAGTTGAAAAAATAGAATATATACAAACCCTTTTAGGGTTAGGGTTAGGGGATCTAACCCTTTCCTTTATAGCACTCTATAAGGTTAGTGCTATGCACATATGATCACGTGATGGTGCTACGCACACATGATCACATGATGTTGAGCGTGAACTCTCAACACCTTCCCTCAAGATCAACATCATGAAGTAGGCCTTCCCTCAAGATGATGATTCTGGGGAATCGAAGAAGGACTGAGCATTACATTCCATCACACCCCTTTAATGGGAATGTCCTTCCTCTGCATCAAACCAAGAGCTAGTCGGTGTTTCTCGAATAGCTCTTTACCGAGTGGTTTGGTAAAGATGTCTGCAACATTTTCTTTGCTATCACAATGCTGCAGTGTGATGTCACCAAGTAACACTCTTTCTCTGATGAAGTGCTCTCTGACATCAATGTGCTTTGTCCTGGAGTGATATACTGGATTTTTGGCCAATGCTTGAGCCGATTGATTATCACAGTATATTGTTGTTGGCTTTGACTCATCAAAGTAATCTGTTTCTGACAATAGTCTTCTGAGCCATATAGCTTCACATGCACCTGTAGTGAGTGCCCTATATTCTGCTTCAGTCGAAGACAAAGAAACAGTTGGCTGTTTGTTTGACAACCATGATATAGCACCTTGACCAAGGAAAAATGCATATCCGTGTGTCGATCTCCTGGTCTCATGATCTCCAGCATAGTCACTGTCACAGTATCCATGCAACCGTGGATGACTTCCTCTGTATTCTATCCCAAATTGTCTTGTACCTCTGATGTATCTCAAGACTCTTTTGGCTGCATTCCAGTGAGACTGTTTTGGATTTGCCATAAACTGTGCTAGTGAGCTTACTGCATAACAAATATCTGGCCGTGTGTGATTGTCAGATATATAAGAGATCCAATGAGTTGCCTGTAGTATCTATCATTGACTGTAGGCTTTTCTGAATCTTTAGTAAGTTTCAAACTCTGTTCCATGGGAGTGGCTGCAATCTTGCAATCTGCCATATGAAACTTCTTCAGGAGACTGTCAACATACTTGAGCTGACTCATGAATGTGCTATCTGAATCTCTCCAGAACTCAATTCCAAGACAATAGTGCATAAGTCCAAGATCTTTCATGTCGAACTCTGCAGATAAGTCTTGTTTTAGCTTTCTGATGAAGCTATCCTTGCTTCCTGTCACAATCAGATCATCTACGTACAAAAGTGCAATAGTAATGTCTTCCCCTTGAACTTTGTAGTAGAGAGTATGATCTGCATTAGACTTCATGTATCCCAGATCAGCAAAATACTTGTCAATTCTACTGTACCAACTTCTGGTGGGTGCTTGCTTTAAGCCATAGAGACTTTTCTTGAGATGGCAAACCTTGTTCTCTTTGCCTGGTTCAACATAACTGGCTGGTTGTTGCATGTAGACTTCCTCGTCTAGATAACCATTGAGAAATGCATTCTTAACATCGAGCTGATACACATTCCATTTACTGAGTGTCGCTAGTGATATCAAGAACCGTATGGAATCCATCTTTGCTACTGGAGCATAAGTCTCATCATAATCTTGGCCATATTGTTATGCAAATCCTTTTGCAACTAATCTGGCTTTGTATCTCTGAATACTGCCATCTGGATTGTACTTCACTTTGTATACCCATTTGTTGGCTATGGCCTTCTTTCCTGGTGGAAGGTCGCATAATTCCCAAGTGTTATTTTTATACAAAGCATCCATTTCTTCATTCATTGCAGTTTGCCATTCTGGCTTATCTACTGCGTCTTCGAAGTACACTGGCTCTTCTGTAGCCATGATGGTAGTGATTTGGTGCATTCAGACGTATGTGGTCCCATGCCTACATGGTCATTAGGCGGGGCTGAATATTATGTGACATTCATTGATGATGCAACTAGGAAAGTGTGGGCTTATGCTATAGCTCGGAAGAGTGATGTGTTCCAGGTATTTCAGAAATGGCTGGCCTTGGTTGAGAATCAGTTAGGTAGAACACTTAAATGCCTACGGACTGACAATGGTGGAGAGTATCTCTCTCATGACTTTCAGCATTTCTGTGATACTCGTGGGATTAAGAGGGAGCTCACATCCCCTCGTACTCCAGAGCAAAATCCAGTTGCAGAAAAGATGAACCGTACCATTCAAGAAAGGTTGCAATGCATGCTTTCCAATGCAAGTCTTTCTGGTGGTTTTTGGGTTGAGGCAATGAAGACTGCAGTGCATGTGATCAATAGATCACCTAGTAAGAGTTTGGATGGTGGTATTCCTGAAGAGGCATGGAGTGGCAAGAAGCCCTCTTACTCTCATTTGTGTATATTTGGGTGTGAGGCATATGCACATGTGCCAAAAGAGCTTCGAAAGAAGCTAGATCCTAAGTCTAGGAAATGCATCTTTCTGGGTTATGGTGAAAGTGGAGAGATGGGCTATCGTCTCTGGGATCCAGAAGCAAAGAAGATTATACGCAGCCATGATGTGGTCTTCAATGAGAAGAAGATGCATAAGGCACCCATGAGGGATGTGGAAATGAGGAGAATCACTTTCCAGGATGTGAATCCACCTGCCTATGTTGATAGACAGCAAGCTGTCCATGCACCAAATGTGCAAGAAATGGTACAACCAAGTACTCCCACAGGTATACAATCAAGGGTAGATGATGGATCATCTATTGGTGGAAATGATGAGCCAAATGTGGCTGATATGCAAGTGGGATAGCAAGCTGAAATGCCCTTGAGAAGATCATCTAGAGTGTCTAGACCGCCTGATAGGTTTGTTCCAGGGGTAGACTATGTGATGCTTACTGATTGCGAGGAGCCTTCTTGCTACAAAGAGGCTATGATGCGTGAGGATCAATGCAAGTGGGAGTATGCTATGCAATCAGAGATGAGTTCACTTATGAAGAATAAGACTTGGGACTTGGTTTCTTTGCCACATGGAAAGAAAGCATTGCCATGTAAATGGGTCTACAAAATGAAGGTCACAGGTGATGATGTGCCTAGGTACAAGGCCCGTTTGGTTGCTAAAGGGTTCAAGCAAGAGAAGGGTGTGGACTTTGATGAGATATTCTCTCCAGTTGTGAAGATGACCACACTTAGATGCATGCTTGGACTAGTGGCATCAGAGGATATGGAGCTTATGCAAATGGATGTCAAGACAGCTTTCTTGCATGGGGATTTGCATGAGGAAATTTACATGGTTCAGCCGGAAGGCTTTGAAGAAAAGGGCAAAGAGCATTTAGTTTGCAAGCTAAAGAAGAGTCTCTATGGTCTTAAGCAAGCACCTAGAGAATGGTATCAGAAGTTTGATGCTTTCATTCGGTCCCAAGGTTTTAGAAGGAGTGAAATTGATCACTGCCTCTACACTAAAAGAGCTAAGGATAGTAGCCTGATAATCCTGGCACTATATGTGGATGATATGCTATTGGCTAGCCAGAACACTTATGAGCTAGATGCATTAAAGGCCAAGTTGCATGAGGCCTTTGATATGAAGGATTTGGGACTTGCAGGTCATATTCTTGGTATGCGCATCACACGTGATCGGAGTAGGAAACTCCTTTGGCTTTCACAAAAAGAGTATGTTACAAAAGTATTGCAGCGTTTCAATATGGAGGGGGGGAAGGCAGTGAGTACTCCATTGCCTCCATATGTGAAACTGAGTCATACAGATAGTCCCAAATCAGATGAGGAGAGGGCCATGATGGCCAAGGTTCCTTATGCATCAGCAGTTGGGAGTCTTATGTATGCTATGATAGCTACTAGACCAGACATTGCATTTGCAGTGGGAGTTGTTAGCCGCTCTATGGCGAATCCAAGAAAGAGGCATTGGGAGGCAGTTAAGTGCATCATGAGGTACATGAAGGGTACCAAGGAGATGTGCATCTGCTTTGGTAAAGGAGACATGCGTGTACTTGGGTACACAGATTCAGACTATGCAAGGCATGTGGATAGTAGGAGATCCACTTCTGGTTATGTGTTCACCTTTGCAGGTGGTGCAGTGTCGTGGATGTCTTGTGCACAGAAGTGCGTTGCTTTGTCTACCACAGAGGCTGAGTATGTTGCAGCCACAGAGGGTTGCAAGGAGGCTATATGGCTTGATCGGCTAGTGGGAGATTTGGGGATTCATACAGGTGTACCGACATTGCGTAGTGATTCCATGAGTGCTATTCAACTAGCACGGAATCCGGTCTTTCATGCAAAGACCAAACACATTGAGGTCAGGTACCATTTCATCAGGGAGGTACTTGAGGACAAGCGCATAGAGCTTGTCAAGGTTCATACAGATGATAACCCTGCAGATATGCTGACGAAGAGTTTACCTAGTCAGCGGATTGAGTATTGTCATGTATTGATGGGCATTGGATAGTATGCTCACTGGTTGTTCTCCCTTAAAGGCACATTGTCCTTTAAGTGGGAGGTTGTGGGGGTTAAAGGTCACTGTGCCTTAACCCCGGTTATGGGACGCCTTCACTATAATACTTCATTCTTGGTTCTTCAGCAGCTCTCAAACAACAACTCCTTCAACAGCAAGCTTCTTCATACGGGCCAAGCTGCCACCAAACCAAGCTCAACGCTAGGCTGCATCACCAGCCTCTCCGAAAGGCTCTTGCATAAGCCTTCTACAGCGGCTCCTCCAGCCCATCTTTAGCGACGCAACCTCTCCAACAGAGCTTTGCAACAAAGCTCGACACCAGTAATGCTGACTCCAACGCCTACGATTGTATGTTTTTCTTTCGTATTCGGAGGCGTGGAACAATTTCAGCTAATTCTCAAACGGTGAATGTGCGGCGGACAACTTCTGCTTCCATCCCAGAACGTGTTAGTGACCTCACAGAGAGGAACTCAGGAGAAGGAACTGGAAGTAAACCTCCATCGGCAGAAGCAGGAGTGGCTGTTCCCTCAGAAGATAGGAGTGCGGTTTCTCCTCCGATCCCTGATCGGTTTCTAGGGGAGGTTAACATCCGCCCTCGAAGGATATCCAGGGAAACTTCGGCTTCTTTTGACACAGGTTTGGATGGGCTTTTTGATGAACAAGGTGGACGAAGGTGGTCTTTACCAGGGTTTTTTCTCAAACATGGTCTCTCCAACCCCCTGCACCAGCGAGCAGTCGATGGACATCTCCAAGCTTCTAAACCTTCTCCAAACGGGCTCCCGGCTCCTGCTAGTCCACTGACAACCGCCCGCCTAGCTTCAGCTCCAAAGCGCTCCATCTCCATCGACTTCAAGACGCCACCTCTAAACGGCATCAACGGAAATCCGCAGGGAGAGAATCTCGAAGATTCCGTCAGAATCTTTCAAAGATTCCGGTGCCCAACAGTCAGACACGTGGCAGATAGAATAGAATCAGGGTCTGGTTGCGATGACCTTGGGTTAACTGGCTGACCCACAGTTGGACACGTGGCAACCTTATCCTACCCACGTGCCACGTCACCACATTATCTTGACACGTGGCAATCCTTAACTGACACATCACTGACTGCCATGTCATCATTGCCACATCAGCACTGCCATGTCATCACTGCGACATCAGCACTACCACATCAGCACTGTCACGTAATCATTGCCACGTCAGCCTGCCACATCAGCACTGCCACATCATCAGGCCACGTCATCAAGCCACATCATCAAGCCATGTCATCAGGCCATGTCATCAAGCCACGTCATCAGGCCACATCATCAGTGCCACGTCACCTTGCTGACATCATCTGTGCCACCTCAGCACTGCCACCTTAGCAGTCCAGTCACCCCTGCAGGCACAGTCCCTTGCCAGGCACACTGTGCACACACTGCATGTGCACACTCCTGCCACCTCAGCACAGAGCTTCACTGGCACACCTCTTGCTAAGCACAGTGCCACATCATCACTACATGTGACTCACAGTGACACATCATCATTGAGCACCATTTGCACTCCTTTTGCCCTTCCACCTAGATCAAGTCATATCTCTTGATCCAGGAAGAATTTGAGGGTGCTCCAAAAAGGAAAGTCGCTCGATTTTTCGTGCTCTACGCGCTCGTTACATCACGCGCACATTTTGGCGCAAGTTACACTCACATTTGAGCCTCGTCGACAAAACCACTTCCTTCACGCATATTTGCCTCTACATCGACGCATCTGACCCAGCACTTAAAAAGAACAAAGGAAAAGGAATTATTTGCTGCTCTTTCATCGATCGACGGTTGGTTTAGATCTAGATCAGAGTAGACTAGATCGCCATAGAGGGGACGCTTTGAATTCCCCAAGTTGCCAATCTAAGCCATGCCCGAAATTCCCGACTAGTACCTACTCGGAGTCAGTCCATACGCTCACATCCGATTTCACATCATTACATTACCTGAAACCTTACGTTCATCAGTTCAGTGAGCAGACTTCAGAGTTCAGAGGCATTGCAGATTGATTCAATGGGCAGATAGCACTTGATTTCACACACACATGCCACCATTGTAAAGCCTATTTGGCTATCTCACGGCATCGTGCACATCATTTTTTCAGCCTTGTAAAGCCTCTTGGCTATTCCCGGCATCATTGCCACAAGCCTTGTAACACAGATCAGATCTTATATACTGCAGTTCTATCTTCACTGACGGTACAGAGATTTCACTTGGCATCTTCAGTGTATTTGCAGTTGATTCATACAGAGTTTTTCAGGACACTTTTGAGTACATTGTTTGCACCATGTCGACTAGCAACCTCAATCTGGAGGCATCTGCTAAGTTAGACAACTCCAATTACAGTACATGGAAATACCGAATGGAGACCATTCTTGTGCTTCAGGACAAATGGGAGTATGTCGATGGATCCATACCTAGACCATTGGCCGATCCAGCCACCAGTAGCTCTACTCCATCTGTTGTCACAGCACTAGCAACGGGATCTACATCAGGATCTACATCTACACAAACAGTTTCCGCACCAGTAGCAGATCCTGCCATTGCCCAAGCTCAAGCAGAATGGGATAAGAAAGACAAGTATGCCTATCACCTGATCAAGCAGAATGTGCAAGATGTCATGCTAGGACAGCTCAACACAGTCAAGACATCAAAAGAAGCATGGGATATGTTCGCAGCTCTCTATGAGTCCAAGAACACATCCAGGATTTTCACCCTGAGAAACCAGATCAACCAGAGTTTCCGCAATAGCAGTGAAACCGGTCATGCTTATGTACTCTGCATCAAAGACTACAACAATCAACTTGCAGCAGCAGGAGAGACTATGAATCCCGCAGAAATGGTTCAAGTAATCCTGAATGGACTAGGAGAAGGATATGAGAATCTAGTCCAGAGTATTACCATCCAACGGCGAATTCCAAGACTAGAAGAACTTCAGTCAGTTCTACTTGGCGAAGAACTCAGGACTCAGGCCATTCAAGCACGTAAAGGTCATTCTAATGATCAAGCATTCACAGCTTCAGACAGAAGCAGAGGCAAAGGCAGAAACAGAGGTAGATCATACCAGAAAAGTGGTCATCATCAACAAAATCAAAGTCAAAATCAGCATCAGCATCAGCATCATCCTCAGCAACATCAAAATTAGCAAAGAGGAAATCATTCCAACCGAGGAAGATTTCAAGGACGAGGGAATGCATCCACCAATGTGTCAAACATTCAATGCAACTACTGTCACAAGTTTGGACACTATGAAAGAGATTGCCGCAAGAAGCAGTATGACCAAGGCGGTCAATCCAGCAATAATCGAGGGAATTCCCGAGGAAGAGGAAATCATCGTGGTGGACATTCTAGTCACAGTCATTTTGCAAATGAACATGGAAATATGTTTCTTGCAAGTGAGGAATCGCATCAGACTGATACAATGCACCTAGACACTGATTTCAATCCCAAAGAGGATTTCAGCTATCAAGTCAACCAAGTGGAATAGGATCCTTGGTACATCGACAGCGGTGCATCATCTCATATGACAAATCATCAGGAATGGTTCACAGAAATGAAGCCATTAGAAGGTCAAAAGAATGTCATCTACACAGCAGACAATACACCGAATCCAAGGGACAGGTGTTATCCCTATGAACAATTTCACTGGTACAAAAGGATTAGTCAAAGATGTGCTCTATGTTCCAAAGCTCAGCAAGAACCTTTTGTCAGTAGGTCAAATGACGGAACACAACTACAAAGTCATCTTCGACGGTGATGAATGCACTATCAGAGACAAATACAAAAGAGGTCAGCTAGTAGCAAAAGGTGTCAAGGAAGGACGCTTATATAGGATGGTAGCTACAGTACCAGATAAGCATGCCATGTCAGCTCAAATGCAACAGATGCCACTATCCGCAAAATGGCACAAGAGATATGGTCATGTCAACTTCAAGTACTTGTTAGATCTAAGGAATCAGAATATGGCAATTGGGATTCCGAAGCTACAATTTCTTGGAAAAGTTTGTGAAGCATGCTGCTTCGGCAAACAAAAGCGAACCAACTTTGTCAGAAGTACCTCTCGTGCACGAGGTATTCTTGATTTGATTCATACAGATGTATGGGGTTATGCCCAAACCCGCAGCATCAATGGTTCACTTTATTACTTGACCTTCATCGACGACTACAGCAGATATTGTTGGGTCTACTTTCTGAAAGAGAAATCTGAAGTGTTTGCCAGATTTCAAGAATTTAAAGCCATGGTAGAAAACCAAACAGGCAGAAAGATCAAGGTCATGAGATCAGACAGAGGAGGTGAATACATGTCTTCAGCTTTCATGAACTTTTGCAAAACTCACGGCATTCGAAGACAATTCACATGTGCAGATACTCCTCAGCAAAATGCAATAGCTGAAAGGAAGAATGGGACTTTAGCAGACAGTGCTAGAGCAATGCTTAGTGAAAAGCATCTTCCGAATCAGTATTGGGCAGAAGCAATAGCTACAGCTAACTACCTGCTTAATCGGCTTCCTACCGAACCGATACAAGGTATGACTCCTTATGAAGCATTCACTGGACACAAGCCACGCATTGGGCATCTCCGCATATTTGGTTGCATAGCATATGCCCACATACATGATGATCATCGCAGGAAATTGGATGCGAAGTCATGCAAATGCATCATGGTTGGCTACAGTGAAGAAAGCAAAGCATACAAATTGTATGATCCCATCAACCGCAAAGTCATTATCTCCAGAGATGTAATCTTCGATGAGCAATCAGAATGGAAAACCTCACCTACACAGGAGATAGAAGCATCGACTTCACAGTCATCTACAGAACAGGTTGATGAAGAAGAGCAAGAATTGCCAGCAACACCCCAAGCAGTGCCACAGCAGCTCAGACGGTCTACTAGGGAAAGCAGACCACCAACCAGATTAACTCTTTCTTTCCCCTTCTTTTATGGGCTGATTTAGTTTGCTTCCCATAGAGACAATGCTCACAAAATTCAAAATCAGAGAAACTCAAATGCGGTACATAACCCAAATGGCATAAGAGTTTCATTCCATTCTGGCTCATGTGCCCCAACCTGCAATGCCACAAAGAAGTGCTTGGCTGCTCGGTTATTGCAACAACATGATCAAATACCCCTGATACATGTAAGGGATACAAAGTCCCACACTTGGCACCCCTGGCCAAGAGCATAGAGCCCTTCTGAATTTTCCAACTTTGAAAGCCAAAAGTGGTGTGAAAACCAGCATCATCTAGCTGACCCACTGAAATAAGACTCTTGGTCAGCTTAGGCACATGTCAGCACTGCCACGTCAGCACTGCCATGTCAGTACTACCACATCATCACTACCACATCGCACTACCACGTCAGCACTGCCATGTCATCAGGCCATGTCATCAGGCCACGTCATCAAGCCATGTCATCAGGCCAAATCATCAGTGCCACATCACCCTACTGACATCATCTGTGCCACCTCAGCACTGCCACCTCAGCAGTCCAGTCAGCACTGACCCCTGCAGGCACAGTCTCGTGCCTGGAAAGAAAGAAGAAAAACAAGTATCCTTGTTAGAAGCTTCTTCAAGTGATGAGGAAAGAGAGGTAATCATGGCTAAACAGGGGTGTGGTAAAGCAAAAGAAGAAGAAGAAAGCAAGGAAGAAGTAGATGAGGAACATCAGGAAGAGGAACATTGTATTAAGAAAAAGAAGGCATCTAGAAGGAGAATTAGCCAGTCAGACTTTCCTTTAGGACAAGGCATTGGAAGTTATGACTTGTTGTTTGACTTTAAGGAAAAGGAAGCTCATATCACCTTTGGTCAATTACTTGCTTTGTCTCTAAAACTACAAAAAGAATGGGCAAAGCTAGCAAGCACAAGAGTGTCAAAGAAGAAAAAGAAGAAAAGTGCCATTCATGTTGTTCAAAAGGTAGATATAGAGGTTGGTGATGATGTACCTATGGTTGATGTGATCATTGATGGTCAAGTGATTTCTAGTGTGTACATTGATGGCGATGCATCGATTAATGTCATGAGTGAGAAGACCATGATAGATGATAATTTAAAATACTCTAGTACTACCTCTCCTTATCACATTAAATTAGCTAACAACACTAGGGTTAAGACCTTGGGAGTTATGAAGAATCTAGAAGTGGATGTATGTGGAATTTCTGTGCCGAGTACTTTTCAAGTGATCCCTACCAAGCCAAATGCACGTGCCTATCCATTGATTTTGGGAAGGCCTTGGCTATGCAAGGTGAAGGCTGTTCAAAAGTGGGATACTAGAGAATTAATTTTATAGAAAAATGATAAGAAGGTGTGCTACAAGATCAGAAGTCGCAAAAAGGAAGTTGTCAAGGAGGAGTCTTCAACATCAGAGAGTTTGAGCTCTGACTTAACCGCTGAAGAAGAAGAGACTGGGTGTAGCTCCAAGGAGTCCACTCAGAGGGTGAGGTGGAAGGAGTGGCCTTTGGTCTTTGTCTTGGTGCTAATCGAGATGAGTCAAGAGGGAACAAGGTGGTGGTACAAGAAGATCCTGTAGAGACACTTCATGTGGAGGATGTGGAGCATACTAAATGATGCCAATGCAATGAAGAGCATCTTGGTGATTCTCTATTAGGTAGTGAGAAGCTCCAGTACTTGGATATGTTAGATGATTTACCATGTCTCTTTGCAACAACCTATTCATAGGTTCGACCAGTCTCTCTTTGCAACAACCTATTCACAGATTAAGTTGAAGCTAGAAAGGAAGCCAGTTGTGCAATGCTTAAGGTGATTGGGGGTGATCCAAGCTGAGGCACTAAAGAAAGAGGTAACACAACTACTTGAGGCGGGATTCATCTTTCCTGTTGATGATTCAGAATAGATATCTCCTATAGTTGTCACACCAAAGAAAGGAAATAACTGGCGGGTTTGTGTGGACTTTTGTCCTTTGAATGCATGCACTAAGAAGGATCATTTTCCTTTGCCATTCCAAGAGGAAATACTAGACCAAGTAGCAAGGCATGAGATGTATTCTGTATGTGATGGGTATTCTAGGTACTTTCAAATTCGTATTCAGGAGGAAGATCAAAAGAAACATCATTTGTCACACCTTGGGGAGTTTTTGCTTACAGAGTGATGCCTTTTGGGTTGATCAATGCACCAACTACATTTCAAAGGTTCATGAGTCAAGTGCTCGAGCCTTACTTGGGAAAGTTCATAAGGGTGTTTTTGGATGATTTTTGCATTTATTCTCAGCACATAGATCACATGGAGAAGTTAAAGATGGCCTTAGCTAGGATTTATGAAACAAAAGGGTGTCTAAATCCTAGCAAGTATCATTTGGCTCAAAAAAAGTAGTCTTGTTGGGGCATATTGTGTTTGAAGAAGGTCTGCAAATGGATCCTGACAAGGTTCAACCAATCATGGGATTGCCAAGTCTTGAGAGTGTCACTGATGTTCGCAAAATTCTAGGAAAGAGCAAGTATTATCAATGCTTTTGTGATGATTTCACAGAGATAGTGCATCCCATGAACTTGTTGACAAGAAAAGGAGTTTCTTTCCAATGGGGTGTCGAGCAACAAGAGTCTTTTTAGCAACTTAAGGAGGCCATGAGTAAGGGCCCAATATTGAAGCCCCCTAATTGGTCTCAAGACTTTTATGTAAATCCAAGTGTATCTTTGCATTCAGTTGGTGCTGTATTGCTACAAAAAGGAGAGGCAAGTATAATGCAACCCATCTATTATGCCAACTGAAAACTTACAGAGGTGGGAACAAGGTATGAAGAAATGGAGTAGCAAGCCCTCTCTTTGGTGTTTTTAGTCAAAAAGTTTCGCTCTTATTTATTACCTCGGCCATTTTTCTTCCTTACCTCTCAGTCTGTATTAGCATATCTAGTTCGCAAGCCTAATCTTGGGGGGAGATTTGCAAAATGGTTGTCAGAGCTTCAAGAGTTCTCTCTCTCTTTTGTCTCACTGAAAATACCACTAGGTCCACTATGGCAGATTTGCTCATAGGAGGACAGGATCTAAAAGAAGAAAAGAAATATAAGGAGGACACTAATGATGAAAGGGAGACACCATGAGCAGCTTTTGTCTCATATTTTGATGGGGCTTGTAGTCCTTCATGCCAACAAGGAGCCGGGGGGATAGTCTTGATGAATTCTGAAGGTCAAGAGGTGTGGGCAAGAGCTTCCAGGTATCACAACTAACAATGCAACTGAGTATAATGCTTTGATTCTTGGTTTGGGGGGTTGTCTTCAAAGTCAAGTTAAAGAATTGGAAGCAAGAGGAGATTCTCAGCTTATTTATAAAGCAAATGCAAGGGCATTACAAGACAAGAAGTCCTCATTTGAAGGAGCTTAATCAAAAGGCTATGGCACTATGTAGTCAATTTCATTTTTGCAAGTTTGTTCATATAAACAAAAAAGAAAATCAAAGAGCAGATGAGTTAGCTACTCAAGCCATTGTAGTACAAGACCGGGGGGTGGTTTCTTTGGTAGACATTAGATGGCCAGAACTACAAGATGTTCAGCAATATGTGGAAGAAGGCATGTTTCCTCGAGGGTTAACTCCACAATAGAAGTAGAGATTGGTAAGGAAGGCTTGTCCCTATACTATTGTTGATGACATTCTTTATAAATTGGAAATAGAAAGGTGTTGAGATATCGAGCTCCACTCGTGATATGCCACGGTGACCGTTGTGCATTTATGTAACCGACTTGTTAGCTGGAGATGCGGTTGGTACACCGCCCACAAATAATAGCTGGATGACAGCTATCCTTATCTACTCTAGTTTGTGGCTCAGTTAGTATACCACCTTAGTTAGTTGAGTTTGGTTTGAGACCCACATATAGGGTTCTTCTATTTCTTTGTACTAGAGTTCTTTTGGCTTTCACAACTAAGAAGAGGAAAACTATTTTCAGCCTCCACCTATGTGTGTATTCCCCCATTGTGTATGTGAGAAAGTCGCAAGTGAGACTCCTTTCCTCTCTCCCACTATCTTCACATGGTATCAGAGCCAGGTTCGTGGTAAGGAGCTCAAGAAAGCAAACCAAGTTTGCGGTGTCCTGGTAAGAGGACCAGTGTTGCTTTCCTTTTTCGAGTTTGGGAGAAAATCTCTGCAGGTAGCACAGGTAGAAGTGCAAGAGTGCACTGTCTCAAATTGAGACACCCTTTGCGGTGTGGTGAGAGGGCAGTATATGCTGTGGGGCCCGTTTTGAAGCCATGTCGGGGCCTGTTTTGAAGGCCATCTCGAGGCCCATTTTAAAGGCAGAAGTTCTTCACAGGCACTCAGAAAAAGTCCATGCTTTTGCTGTGCGACCACTGCTCGATTGGTCGGTGAAAAGTTGCCATAGAAATTGCATCATCGTATCCTGTGTGTAGAGATATTGGGAGTTGCAGAATCATGCTTGTTGCCTGTTGATGTAAAATCATCACTAGGAAGTGACTATGTGGTCAAATACCACTTTCGTCAGTTTTGCAGATCTGCCCGTCTGAGGCAAAAGCTGTGTTTTTCATAGTGACAGAATATTTTGCAGTGTTCTGTAATGGCGTCTGATTCTCTTTCACAGATTGTCACAGAAAAGCTTGACAAGAACAACTTCCAGGCATGGAAGTTTAGAATGATGAATTTCCTTATGGGAAAAGGCTATTGGGAGTTCATTACAAGAAATGAAGAAGAACCAGTTCTTCCTAATGTTCCCAATCAACAGGAAATGCATGCATTTAAAGGATGGCATGAGAGAGCCAAAAAAGCTATGTACTGGCTGTCTATCAGTATTTCGAATTCTATGATTGTGCATATTCAGGATGCAAGTACGCCAAAGGAGGCATGGGATACTTTGGCAAAAATGTACAACATAAATATGCAAGCCAGGAAAATGTAGCTCAAACAGGAGTTGCACAATGTGCAGAGAGAAAATTTGAGCATCAATGACTACCACATGAAGGTGAAGAAAATTGCAGATGCACTGGCTTCCATTGGGTTGCCCGTGGAAGATGATGATCTAGTTTCTGGGACCTTGAATGGTCTAGGAAAGGATTATGCACAGTTCCGGACATCCATTGCCGTCCGTGAAAAATTTCTTGATTTTGAAGAGTTGTTTACTCTTCTAATTTCTGAAGAGCAGAGAAATGGGGGTGCATCTTCTTCAGGAGGAACTTCAAAAGAAAGTGTCTTCTACTCAAATGCTAGAAGAGGTAGAGGCAGAGGTAGAGGAGGCCAATCTGCAGGCCATGGTAGAAATCAAAATATGCAGCAAATTCAAGAAAACCAGTCCTGTGGAGGAGGACGCGGTAACTCTAGAGGCAGGGGGAGCCAAAGAGGCCGTGGTGGATGGCAGAGAGGCCAAAATGCAAACAACAATGTTGAATGCTACTATTGTGGTAAAATGGGTCATATGGCTAAGCACTGCTACAAAAAGTAGAATGACATTATGAATGGAAAATTGCAGCAAGGCAATTATGCATCTTCCAGTAGACAAGGCGATGATAGAAATGAGCATCTATTTATGGTACAGCACATGACCAATTTTGTGACAAGTGCAGAGAACGAAATGATGTGTGGTATGTTGACTCAGGTGCATCAAACCACATGATAGGTCATGCAGAGTGGATGCAGGATGCAAGGAAAATCGAAAAACCAGGATTTATGGAGACTGGTGATGATACTACACATCCTATTGTGCAAATTGGTGAAATTCCTTTGTCTATGCAGGATGGGAAAAATAAATACCTATCTGATGTATTTCATGTCCCGAACATCACCAAGAACCTGATTTCTGTTGGTCAAATGGTTGAGCAGGGCTTGCAGGTCAGATTTAATCCTCATGGATGCTTTGTTGAGGATATGAAAAATAACAGTCGCTTGATAGCAAAAGGAAAGAAGAAGGGCAGGATGTTTACGTTGGATGCGGACATGCCTGAATTGAGTGTAGCAATGTTTGCACATGGGATCAGTGTAGTTGCAGATATTGATATCTGGCATAAACGCATTGGTCATGTTAATATACAGTGACTTTAATCAATGCAAGCCCAAAATATTGTTGTAGGATTGCCTAAATTCAAGGTTTCAGAAATGCATAAGGTTTATGAAGCCTATCAATTTGGAAAACAGGCAAGGAAACCATTTCCTAGGCATGTTCAATAGAGTAAAAAGCCATTGGAATTAATCCACTGTGATGTGTGGACTACTAAAGCTGCATCTATTGGAGGTTGTCCCTATTTTGTCACTTTTATTAATGACTTCAGCACATACTTTGGGTGTATTTTATGAAAAAGAAAAGTGAAGTGTTTGGGTGCTTCAAAGCTTTTAAAGCTATGGTTGAAAAAGAAACAGGCCTACAAATAAAATGCCTAAGGTCAGATGGAGGGGGAGAGTACCTCTCAAAGGAGTTTGCAAGGTTCCTGCAGGAGCATGGCATAAAGTAGCAATATTCATGCAGTCATACCCCACAGCAAAATGGACTTGCAGAAAGGAAAAACAGGCATATTGGAGAGGTATCTCGGGCCATGCTAAATTTAAAAAGATCTACCAGATTATTATGGGGCTGAAGCAATTGCTACAGCAGTTTACATAATGAACAGGACTCCCACTGCAGCGATACATGGCATGATGCCAGAGGAGATATATACTGGTAGGAAACTAGACATTTCTCATTTGAAAATTTTTGGTTGCATTGCCTATGTTCATGTGCCAGATGAGTTGAGGTCCAAGTTGGATCCAAAAGCTAAGAAGTGCATCTTTATTGGTTATTCTCTACAGCAAAAAGGGTATAGATGCTATAACCCTTCTACTCGTAAGTTTACAGTGAGCAGAGATGTTGTTTTTGATGAGATGAGCAGCTGGTATAAACCAGTAAATGTGATGATTGATGTAGATGCACAAAATGGTAATGCTGCACAGAATTCACAGCAGTAATCACAAAATATTAGTGGACCTACAGTGTCCTCTAGCAGTGGATCACATACTTTGCCATGGACAGGTAGATTGAGATCAGGAGAATCTCCTCAAAGCAATGCAGATAGTGGTATGCAGGTATCATGAAAAGGAAAAGAGAAGGTAGATCAGCCCATGTTTGACATGAATGCAGGTCACTCTTATGTGGATGGTGAATCCAATGGCTCAAAACAGAGCATTGATGATGAGTTGGGTATTCCTTCTGTTGTTACACCTGGAGTAAGGAAGACCAAGGATGTTTTGAGAGCACCTAGAAGTGAGCATATGTTGTGTAGGTCTACCAGAGCTAGGTATCCTGTGGATAGGCTGAAATATGATGGATTTACAGGCATTCACTATGCCTATATGGTCAAAGTGATACAGGAACCAGAACCCACTTCTTTTGAGCAAGCCATGGGAAATGAAAAATGGGAGAAAGCCATGGATGAAGAAATGGATGCCTTGGAAGCAAATGCTACATGGAAATTGGTGCCTTTGCCTAAAAACAAGAATGCAATTGGCTGTAAGTGGGTTTATAAGATCAAGCACAATGTAGATGGTTCTGTGAATAGATACAAGGCAAGATTAGTTGTCTAGGGGTATGCACAGACATATGGCATTGATTATGAAGAAACATTCAGTCCGCTTGCAAGGATGGCAATTGTAAGAGCAGTCATTGCTATGGCTACATCAAAGGGATGGTCTTTACATCAGATGGATGTAAAGAATGCCTTCTTGCATGGTCATTTGCAAGATGAGGTCTTTATAGAGCAGCCAGCAGGTCATGTTCATGCTATTGATCCTGAGTTTGTTTACAAGTCGAAGAAAGCCTTGTATGGCTTGAAGCAAGCACCTAGAGCATGGTCTGACAAGATAGGATAGTATCTTGTCACTATTGGCTTTCAGATTTCCAAGGCCGATTTCTCACTCTATGTGAGAAAAACAGAGAAAGGGATTATGCTGCTTGTCATTTATGTTGATGATTTGATCATCACAGGTGATAGTGATGAAGATATCCTTCATGTGAAAATGCTATTGAAGCAGAAGTTTGAGATGAAGGATTTGGGAGATCTGCGTTATTTCTTGGGCATTGAGGTGATTAGATCACCAAGTGGGATACAGCTCTTGCAGAGGCAGTATGGGTTGGACATGCTGTCCAAATATGGGATGACTGGCTGTAAGCCTATTTCAGTTCCTTTGGAGCAGAATGTGAAGCTGAGCATAGATGCGGGTGAGCTTCTGGAAGATCCTACTATGTACATATGCATAGTAGGAAGTTTGATTTATATGACTATTACCAGGCCAGATTTATGCTATGCTATTGGATTAGTAAGTCAGTTTATGCAGGCTCCAAGGAAACCGCATTTGGATGCGACTAGATGCATACTCAGGTATGTGAAGTCCACATTGCAGTATGGACTATTTTATGAGACTGGGGTTCAGATACAGTTGCATGGATACACTGATGCTGATTGGGCTGGTAGTATTTCTGATAGACGATCTACCAGTGGATATGTGTTCTCTTTTGGGAGTGCTGCAGTCACCTGGAGTAGCAAGAAACAGCCTATAGTTGCCTTGTCGAGCACAGAGGCTGAGTATAGGGGTGCAGCAATGGCTGCATGTGAGGTAGCTTGGTTGCATAAGCTACTTTATGATATGCATCAGTCTACAGATGGGCCAGTTGTCATTTATTATGACAACATGAGCAGTATACACTTCGCAAAATAACCCAGTCTATCATGCTAGGACAAAGCACATTGAGGTGCATTATCACTATGTGCGGGAGAAGATTTTACTAGGTCTTATTGATCTAGTTTATGTCAGCACAGAGGATCAGGTAGCTGACATATTCATGAAGGCATTGGGCGCAGAGAACCTGTGCAAGTTCAAAGACTTGCTTGGTGTGCAAGAATTGGGATTGAGCTCGAGGGGGATTGTTGAGATATCGAGCTCCACTCGTGATATGCCAGGGTGACCGTTGTGCATTTATGTCACAGACTTGTTAGCTGCAGATGCGGTTGGTACACCGTCCACGAATAATAGCTAGATGACAGCTAGGCTTATCTACTCTAGTTTGTGGCTCAGTTAGTATGCCACCTTAGTTAGTTGAGTTTGGTTTGAGACCCACATATAGGGTTCTTCTATTTCTTTGTACTAGAGTTCTTTTGGCTTTCACAACTAAGAAGAGGAAAACTATTTTCAGCCTCCACCTGTGTGTGTATTCCCCCATTGTGTATGTGAGAAAGCTGCAAGTGAGACTCCTTCCCTCTCTCCCACTATCTTCACAAAAGGTGCTCTGTCGAGTGGTCCATCCCATGGAGACTAGGAGAATCCTAGAAATGTGTCATGAATGCTTTGGTCATTTTGCTTCCGTGAGCATAGCTAGGAGAATTCTTAATGCAAGTTACTTTTGGCCATGCCTCCATAAGGATGTATATGAATGGTGTCGAAGTTGTAAAGTATGCCAAAAGTTTGGAAGGTGACAGTTGATTCCTGGGCCCTTGAAGCCTATTCCAGCATATTGACCATTTGAGAGGTGGGGGTTGGTGGACTTTGTGGGACCACTCCCTCGCTCATCTCAAGGCAAGGATTATTTATTGGTGGCCACAAATTATGTGACTCAGTGGGCAGAGGCCAAGGCCACAGTCAATAGCAAGGCAAGCACAGTTGCAAAATTTCTCTTTGATCACATTTGTTCACACTTTGGTTTTCCTTTGGAAATTCTCACTGATGGAGGAACCCTTTTTAGAAATGAACTAATTGAAGATGTGATGCATAAGCTAAAGATAAATCATAGCATGTCCACACCATACTATCCCTAATGTAATGGCTTGGCTGAGAAAACAAATGGATTGTTGTGCAATTCAATGGAAAAGCTTGTAGACACCAAGGAAAGGCATTGGGATAGGCACTTGCCAGAAGTTTTATGGGCTAACAGAACCACACACAAGCTAGCTATTGGGTTTACACCATTCCAACTAGTGTATGGAATAGAAGCCATTTTGCCCATTGAATTGGAGATACATAGTAGTCTTTGCTCTACTGTTGCAAGAAAAGAAGGATAGGAGGATGCCTATGCTCAACACTTGGTATAGCTACAAGCCTTGGATGAATGCATATTACAGGCTTTACAAAACTTGGAAGCTTCTCAAAAAAGGCACAAGGCCCCTTTTGACACCAAATTATGCAAGAAGAAAGATATTGCAGAAGGAGATTTGGTCATGAGATTTGATAGCCATCTCGACAAGTAGCTAGACAAAAAGTTTATCGATCGATGGGAGGGACCATATCAAGTCAAAAAGAAGTTCATGAATGGAACCAATCAGCTTGAGGATGTTGACGGCATGGTGGATACCTGGACTAACCAATGAGTGTCACCTTAAATTCTTCTATGCTCAACCACCTTAAGGGCCAGCAAACCCTCTCTGTCACTAGAGAGGATCTACTTGGAGGGGAAGATGTGATGCCAAAAATTGATATTTTTTATTTGGCATTGGTATTGTTTTCTTCTAGTTTGATAAGAGTTTGAGTATCACATGATGGCCTAGCAGCTCTCACTTATTTCTATTTTCTAATATATTGTATGGGATTGAGAGGATGAGTGGAATGGATCATTGTAAATACCATGTGTATGAATGATAAATACCTTGGTATGGGGTGAGAGTTATTTGTGTATGGGATATTATGGGGTTTTTAGAAAATAGGAAGAGTGAGTCATATAAAGAGGTGGGCTCATGTCCATGTGTTCCAATAATATAAGAGAGGCCACATGCCAAGCGTGTGGAAGGCTTGTGGAGGAGTGTGGAGTCAAGAGGAATCCTTCTAGAATTCCTATGTGGAATAAGGAGGAGATGAATATATGGAAAAGAGAGGGTCCATATGGGCTCCGTGTGGGGAGACTCTTGACTTTCTCAATATTTTAAGAGTCTTGAGCATCTTTTGATGGAACACATGGCAAGAGTAGCCAAAAAGGAGATGGGTGGTGACATACGGGCTTATGTAATTGATAGGGAAAGGAATATACAGGCAGCAATTGTAAATGGGTGAAGGAGGGTGACAAAATCTCTTAAAAAGGAGCCCTCCTCTCCCTTGTTGTTCATCATCTCTTCCACCATTAGGCCTCATGATACTGTAGCTCTAGTCTCCTCAAGCCTCTTCCATGAGCCTTCTCTCCGTCTTGTAGATATTCTCTTATGTAGACTCTTGAGTCCATCTCTCTCTAGTTTATTCTCTCTCTATGAGTAGTCTTGGAGCTTCCGCTCCCTCTTGTATGTATGAAACCTCTTCTTCTCCTTTGTGTTTATAGTAATTTGAGTTGAATTAGAGTGGAGTCTCACTCTATTGGTGATGAAGGTCACTTCAGGTTCTCTCTCTTGAGTGTCTCTTCCCTTTTTCCATTGCTTTCTTATCCAAAGTGCTCAAAAGTGTTGTCTATTCGGCTACTCATTGTGCATACATGGTTTATCTATTTCCCAAGCCACAAAGGGGGCTCTTTTTTCCCTCCTAGGTGACCTATATGGGACTTGGATCGTTGATGAAGTCTAAGCATGGAGGTAGTATTCTCCCAAGTCGATGCACCAATAGAAGGAGTAGGTGTTTTTCATGACAATTTGACCCCCTATTAGTATTTTGCTCATAAATTTTTGCTCGATAGTCCGATTTGTACAAGATTATATCAACACAAAGCTCTCTTCAAGGAGCATCATGTTGTGTCTTCAATTATTGTATTTGATGTCAAATCAAAAATCGATGACTCTCTATGTGTGACTATTTTTTTTCAGAGAGTTTTTACCCCCGTCCAGTAAACTAAGAGTAAACTACCCATATCTTTCCGACTGCTTCTTTGTTTCTTACAAAATTTATATCAAAGTGAAGCCCATTGCAAGGCACATCTCAATATGTGTTTAAATATTTGATATCATGTCTTTGCTGAAAGTTATGGGTCTTTGTGTCCTATGATATTTTGGAGAGTGTTTTGAGGTAATTATAAAGGTATCTATGAAGGAGGTGCAATGTTTCCCTGGAACCTACCCATCCAACCCAATCATCCCCTTCAAACTCCTCGATATATATTATTTCATGTCATGTTGAGTCGCAAGATCTTCTTTCAAAACAATGTATTTTGAGAAAGATCCAATATATGATCGCCACTAAGCCTACTACACACAAGATCAGCGGAAGAACTAAGGAGGCTCAAAGCACATGGAATAAGACATGAGAGGGAGATAGCAAATCTATATGTCTTGAAATGTGTCTTCTCAACAATACATGATAGGCCTCTTATATAGAGTGTGCCCTTTGAATAGTCAACACTTGTGGGATCCTCTAATCCACATCTCTCCTTGTGGATATCCTCAATCCACATCTCTACATCATGTAGTCCACATCTTAGGATGGCTACTTTAATACATTCCTTATCACATACCTTTGCCCTTTAATATGGCACCACAACTCTCAACACCTCCCCTTGGTGCCATGATCCTTTGGCTACTGCAAGGTGGTCAGATGTGAGTTACATTCCATCACATCCCCTTAGTGCATGCATTGCTACTTAAGGTGGTCAAGTGTGATTTTTACATGTCAATACCTCCCCTAGGTGCTTTCATAGCTACTCTCAGGTGTGGTCAGGTTTGATTTACAAACATATGGGCTGTAGGTGGAAAGGATGTTGCTTCTTAATGCTTGATGTCGATGGCGTTTGCTTCTTCTCTTGACGTAGCTTGATGCATGATGCTTTGTTCTTCCATGTGCCTTAATGCTTTATGTGTGGATGCCATGCTCTATGCTATGGTCATCTCATGCACTTGTGCTTTTGCAATGCTTTTTGCATTCATGCGTCGCTTCTCCATTTGTTGTTGCAAAGGTCTTACCAATTGATTTCTTTCAATATTGGCAGTGTCTAATTTCTAACAATGATTTTGATCTAATAGGCGCGTAGAGCTCGAAAATACGATGACTTTTCCTTTTTGGAGGGTGTCCAAATTCTTCCTAGATTGGAAGTTACGGCTTGTCAAATTCTCTATGAAGAAGAGGGCTTTTGATGATGTGTCACAGGTTATTCACATGCAGTTACAAATTGTCCTTGGCAAGGGTTTATTGTGCTGAGGTAACCCTATGCCACGTGGCACACTTTTAACTAAACTGAATTAACACAGAGTTCAAACAAACCTAACCATGGTCCAAGTAACTGAACCTAACCCCACTTATTGAACCACACCTAACTGTGGTTAAGTTTTATCTTTGCCACGTGTCTAACATTTAGAACCTTAGAGAGACTTTGAGAAAAGATTTGAGCGGAGCGTTTGCGATGGAGCGAAGAGACGGCATTGCGGTGGTGAAGAAGGCGATGGCTGGTTGTTTGCACTGCTGAGGTGTCATGAAGAGGTGGACATGCCCGAGAGGAAGTTGGAGGAGCTGTTTGTTGACTATGCTAGTTGGCAGTATGCAAATGGAGCCTTGAGGACTGCTCAAAGTGTCGCTGTGTACTTGAAGTCATGGATGCGCAGAGCTGTCAGTCGTTTTGGAGAGGTTGCCTGCGATGGGTGAGGCTGAGGAGCTGGAGGCTATGGAGTGTCATGGGCAACATAGCTTGGCACCTTATGTGTGGGAGTCCATCGTTCGTATGTAGAGGTTGGAGCTCATAGCGGCCCTGGCTTCTATTGTGGACGATCATGGACAGTGTTTGGAGCTGGCAATCTCCTGATTTGGAGAGGCATTGGGATAGCCAGTGTTGCTCATTGGAGAGGCTTTCGGGAAGGCCAATCGGTGCAGCAAGGAGTCATAGAATTAGATGGCAAGGGAGCTCAGAGGTCATTTCTTCTTGCCCTTGGAGGCTCGTAGAGGCCGCCTTGCCTTGAGGATCATAGAAGGCCGTTGAAGGTTCAGGGCTACTGGATGCACTTGGATCTAGGACATTGGAGGTTGGCCGAGAGAGAATCTCTCATAGCTGTGGAGATAGAAGTCGGGCGTGACGCTATCATTGTTGAAGAGACTAAGTTCCTGATGGAGAGCTAGCAGCTGCAAGCAAAGTGAGGTGCTTGCTACTTCAATCAAGACTGGGAGGCCGCTATAAGTCCTTTAATGGAGCTTGAAAGCTCTAACTTCCAAGTATGTTATGCATCTGCTGACAGATTCTTGATGTAGTAGGGCTTACAATGCTCAAAGCTCCTCTGCCCAATTGAATTGTCTGAATTTTGATCCATAAACTTGAAATACAACTCCGTCTACTGACCCAACATGTGGGAACAATAGAATAGTGAGCCCCCTCTTTACTACTACTAAATGAAGATAAAACATAGTCTAATTATAGTATATAATGAAGCAATATAATTTTGAACCACCGCGCTAGTTTGGGACAGTCACAATTTCAATCACCAACCTAGTTTAGGACACATTTAGGATAGTCAACCGTTGGGCTAGTTTAGGACACATTTAGGACAATCAACCACCGGGATGGTTTATGAGAACATCAGGCGTTGCTGTGGTGCTCACATTTATTGGAATGTTAACAAATGAAGTAGTCACACAAGCAGCTTTGCATAGCTGCCTTTGGTGTTTAAAATAACAATATTCGTAGCAAACTCGCAGCACTATCAATCTTAGTGGAGCAATAGCTCTGTTCTTGCAGTAACCTTTCTTCCACAGGAGCAGCAACTCAGCTTTAATTAAATCAGTAAAGGACCAACTCTCATCCTCTCTCCCTACTATTGTGCCATTTTTCTTTTTCTAGCCATAGCCAAAATGAGAAACAACAATATACAAACACACTAATCTACAAGCTAGACTTAATGGATGACCCAAAGCTCTGACACCATGAGAAAGATTCAATATATAATTGCCACTAAGCCTACTGCACACAAGATCAGCGAAAGGATGCTCAAAGCACACTGAATAAGACATGAGAGGGAGATAGCAAATCTATATCTCTTGCAATGTGTCTTCTCAACAATACATGATAGGCCTCTTATATAGAGTGTGCCCTTTGAATAGTCAACACTTGTGGGATCCTCTGATCCACATCTCTCCTTGTGGATATCCTCAATCCACATCTCTACATCATGTAGTCCACATCTTAGGGTGTCTACTTTAATACATTCCTTATCACGTACCTTTGCCCTTTAATCTATGTGCTCATGGCACCACAACTCTTAAAATATCGCTCTTCTTGCGGACTGGCTTGCTGAGATTATGGCCTTTGTTGATCCTTTCCTTCTCCCCATGCTTGAGTACAACATCACTTGGGATGTTACCATCTTCATTCTCATATAAGGGAGGATAATATGGTATGGTCTCTTGGTATAAAATCTTATTTATAATGTCCCTTTCCCAGTTATGAATATCTCTATCACTCAGTTCAAAAGCAGTAGGAAAAACTCTTAGATGCCGGATTAATCTATGAGATCGAGCACATTGATTGGGTTTCACCCATCATCATCATGCCTAAATGCAACAAGAAGCTAAGAATATGCGTTAACTTAAAGAATGTGAATGCTACCACAATCAGGGATCACTATCCCCTACCCTTAATAGAAACAGTGTTGGAAAAGGTGGTAGGTTTCGAGATATATAGCTTCTTGGATGGCTTCAGTGGCTATAACGAAGTGCAAATTGCTCCTCCAAACCAATCAAAAGTAGCATTTGCTATACAGAATGGGGTATTTTTACTTATAGAGTCATGCCATTTGGCCTTTGTAATTCCCTGGCCACATTCTAGCGAGTCATGTTCACAACTTTCAAGTCATTTTTGAATACGTTTTTACAGGTGTTCTTGGATGATTTGTGCATCCACTCGAACAAAAAAGGCCACTTCAAATGTCTTGAAGCAGCACTAATCAAAAATTTAAGGAGTATGGCATCTCCCTAAATCCAACAAAATGCCAGTTCATGGTCACCCACTGAGTTGTTTTGGGACACATCATCTCTCAACATAGGATTGCAACTAACATGGATAAAATCAAAATCATCATGGAATTGCCTCCTCCTACAATTCCAAAGGTGTACAGGTCTTTATGGGACATGCTAGCTATTATAGAAGATTTATATTGCGGTATGCCATGATAGCTAGACCACTTTACAAATTATTAGTGGATTTCTTATGGACCGAAGAGTGACCGAAGAGTGCGACCAAACCTTTGAGCTTTTAAAGTGGTGTCTAATCACAGCTCCCATCCTTATATCTCCCAATTGGGATATTGATTTTCATGTTCATACTGATGGATCCAAGTATGCAATTGGGAGTGTATTTTGTCAACCTGGTGAACATAAGAAAGACTACCCATTCTATTTTGCCAGTTGACAACTCAATGATACAGAGATCAACTATACCACCACAAAAAGAGAAGCCTAGAAATGTTGTATAGTGTAAAGAAATTTCGGCACTATCTACTAGCAAATGATTTTTTCTTCTATACCGTTGTTTTGGGACACATCGTTTCCCAACATGGAATTGCAAATTGACATGGACAAAATCAAAATCATCATGGAATTGCTACCTCCTACAAATTCCAAAGGTGTATAAAGGACATGCTAGCTATTATAGAAGATTTATCTTGCGGTATGCCATGATAGCCAGACAACTTTACAAATTATTAGTGGAATTCTTATGGATAGAAGAGTGCGACCAAGCCTTTGAGCTTTTAAGTGGCACCTAATCATAGTACCCATCCTTATATCTCCCAATTGGGATATTGATTTTCATGTTCATACTGATGCATCCAAGTATGCGAGGAAAGTTCCAAGGGGAAGCCACAGCAAGAAAAGTCCTCCTTGTAGGCTACTAGTGGCCAACACTTTGGGTAGATGCCTATGGATATGTCAAAGGTTGTGATGTATGCCAACGGACTACTAAACCCCAACATAAAGACTTCAATCCCCTAACAAAAGTTGTTGCACAAAAACAATTTGGAAAAAGGGGGATTGATTATGTAGGTCCCATCCATCTAGCAGCAAAGGGGAAACAGGCATGCTACATCATTGTGGCCACTGATTACTTTACCAAATGGGCTGAAGCTAAAGCAATCAGAAAGGAAGATACTAGAAGCATAGCAAGTTTCTTATACAAGAATGTGATCACTCGATTCAAATGCCCCATTGAAATTGTGTCAGATAGAGGTACACATTTTGTTAATGAGGTAATCCAAGAACTCTTGCTTGGCTTTATGGTAATCCATAGAAAAAGCACACCCTACTACCCCCAAGGGAATGGACTGGCCGAATCCACCAACAAAATATTATGCATTATCCTCACCAAGGTAGTAAAAGCACAGCATTCTAATTGGGTAAAGAAACTAATGCAGCCTTATGGGCATATCGAACCACACTCAAGGTCAGTATAGGGAATACACCTTTTCAATTGGTGTATGGCGTTGAATCTGTGATCCCACTAGAATTTTTAATACCAAGGCTATGCATAGCAGTACAGGAATGCATGGGAGATCATGCATCCCTGAAAGAAAGACTCTATCAATTAGAGAAGCATATAGAGATCAGATTAGTCACCTACCATGCCATGGAAACAAAAAAACATAGAAGAAAGGCATGAATTGATAGAAATACTAAAGCCAAAGACATCAAGGAAGGTGACCTAGTCATGTTATACAATGCCAAAGTACACAGGGGGAACTCAAGTATCTAGGTCAATGACCCTATCGAGTAAGAAAAATGAATCCCATCAGAGTTCTGCTACTAGAAACATTGGATGGAGTCCAATTCACCATAACCATAAATAGGAGCCGATTGAAGTGCTACTACTTCAACACGCAAGCCATCCCCAACAAAAATAAAGACTTAGGAAATCTCTGTCTTCCTTAATTAGGATTATGAGCACTCACTTGCATATATATGTCTTCGCACATATAGGTAGCATCAACTGATTTCAACCTAGGGCTCAAAAGTGATGCATGAGTCCTAGCTCCCCTATGAAATCCCAACAACAACAAAAAAGCATATAGTTAGTTCCTACCTAGTTACTAGGTCATGTGCACTCACACGCTTTTGCTTAAACACATAGTCAATTGCATGAATAATTGTGCCACACACTTTCATTCCACACTCTCAAAGCATGTGTAAAAATAATATCTCTCACAAACACACACAAATGTCATACCTACATGCCAACTAATCTAATGATCAATGGTACACCATATGAACATGGATGCAAGTTCAGAACAATGCCACCACTAAAGAGGATGCGAAGAAAGAGCCCACCACCTCAGCCACCATGAGACCCCCTCCAGAGTTCACAGCCATCTACCTCCTCTCAACCATGGCAACCATAGGCATTTGTGGGGTTTAGAGTGATAGCTTTGAGGAGGATTCTGTGCATGACATGGAAACCCAAGCAGAACAAATGCTACCTTGGTCACCACCGGCCTACACAACCATTAACAGGGCCCAGTCCTTGGAACTTGTGTGGCAACCTACATTGACTTATGCTCTTTCCAATGCAACATCTTTCTTAGAGCAAATGGTCTAGGAAGTTTTTATGAGAGCCTAAAATCCTTGGGGGACAGTCCTATAATGGCCACATACATCAAGGACTTTCTCCATTCTTACCACTCCAGTGATGCACAAGTTGGCAAGTACACCACCATCAATATACATCAGAGCTTGCTCAACATTATCCCTGATAGTACAGTCATTTAAAGGGCTTTCTCACTCCTAACACAAGGTGTAAATACTCTACAAGGCCTACTGATGCTAAATTTCTCGAAGTACAGCCTCTCCTCGCACCAAGGGCACAAAGTTCCATAGGGACGGGTTATTACTTCACACCATCATTAACCCTCGCCTCAAGGAAGAAGCACAATTCCTATCCACAATCCTGGGGGTTAAGTGTAGCAAGAATCAATCCCTTTCACTCTGCACATTTGTTTTGCTGAGTAGGAAGCACTTAGTCATTTGTGTGTGTTTGTGAGAGCACTTAGTCATCTTCTTCACAAAAAAACTAGATGGTTCATTAAGCCAAAAATGTAAAATTCCACACTTATTGGCTCTAATCATTAATAAAGAGCTAGAGGAATGAGAAATGACTCTGACCCAATCACCAAAGCCTATTGAGAAGTTGGAGGAGGCATATACATCCATCTACCATAAATATAAAGAAAAAATGGATGAGATGCAATCCCAAAAGATAGTCATCTCCAAGCTTGAACTCCAACTGCTAGTGCACAACAATGAGGCAATGGAACACAACACTAATGAAGTCCCACTACAATTGCACAACGGTGGTGTACCAAGAGCTTGTGGCCACTCTACAAGTGGAATATCACCTCAAAGCACGAGTGCTTATCCAATGGAAGCAACTCCAAATCAGGGTCATATCTGCTCATCCAACAATCAAATGGCAACGTTCCAAAGGAACCAAAACTGTGCAGATAATTTGCCATGACTTGTTCAAAGATGAGAATAATATCTTCTTCTTGTCTACACATGCCAGGTTTATAGCGCTCAGGATGAATGCTTTCATTGCATATGTATGCCTCATGGGTAGTCCTCCCCTTAAGGTTATTGCTGGTTTATTGCCATTGCTATAAAGGTAGTCACTATTATTTGCAAGGCATGACATAATTAACATCCCACCCTTGGAGTTGATGATCCCATCGCACGAGCAAAAAGAAGTGTTGAAATATGATAGGGCCTATCTCACATCCAACTTCCCATATCTAACCACTCTCTATGCCAACCTCATACCCTCACTTACCCTTGCTGCTACCACCCTCTTAACCTTCCCTGAGCTCCCTAACATGTACTCCCTTCATCATCTCTTTGCTCATGCCTCTCACGACTTTCAACTAACCCAACAGTCACAAACTTACGAGCCCCTCACACCTAGCTTCTTCCCTTCCCTTGCTAATCCTACCCTCGATGATTAACAAGTTGCTCAAACCATTTGACTAGTTCTTCCCCCCCTCCCCTCTGATCCCCCTTCCACAACTAACACCTTCCATGTTTCTCCCCCATGTCCCTAGATTCTCTCCCTGCCCCATCATCACCTCTGACACTACTTGTGCTGCCATTAGCCAAAAATGACTCAATATTTGATTTTGAATTTCAAGATCTGGATAATCCAATTTGCACTCCCATGCCCAATTCCAATGGTGGGTATAATTTTGATGTGATACCACTTCCTAGTAACCCCATCAAGGATTTTTGGAGCAAATATCTTGATATGAAAACTCAAGGTGGATGGACCCTGGACAACTTCCCTAGCAACATTCAACAGCATCAAGTTAGTGAAGATTGGGTAAGCAAGTTGGATCCCCAGCCTTATTGGCACCGCCGTCCCAAGATCTTTGATGTAATCTTCTTCAAAGAGTACTTTCATGCACCGCCATGTCTTAGAACCCATATGCAATTCCACAACGTCATAGATGGAAAGCCAACATACACACTTCGGGTGAAGATCACACCATTACTTGGCCAATGATTGATCCATACTCTGGTGTAGCCTCTAGAATATCCAAGGCACACTGATCCGAGCACTTCAACAGCATGAGCAAATAATGTGCAGCAACATTGATCGCTTCCTTTGCCAAAGTGCAATCTTTAACAAAACATTAGAGGTCCCCAGCCACATTGACCGCCATTCGCCTCCACTCAGCTTCAATCCCAATGAACAGATCGATGCTTAGATTATAAGCCGACTCTATAAAAGAGTAATCTTCTTACAAGCATGCCACATATCTCCATTCAAAAAAATGGTGGATACAGGCTACCTAGAAACATAGCGAAAATTGAATGGTGCCAAGGATTTACAACAGGATCGACTGGCATGACACAAGTTCCACTGCCACTCGATTACATGCATGGAATCCCAACTCCATGATCACAATATGGCATAACCCGAGGATGGGTAATAAAATGGATCTGGGAGTATGTTGTCTCTGTGCCAACATGGACTTAGGTAGCATAGAATGTGTGTGTAGAGTAGCGGCAAAGCTCTTGTACTTGCATAGGGCTAGGAATAAATAATCTCTCTTAGGAGTCCTCAACATGCAAGTTCTACTTGCAACTTGTACATGCAACCCCTACATGCAACTTCTATATGCAGGTTCTACATGTAGAGAGAATTTCTTACAATTCCTACATGCAGAGAGAGAATCTCTCCAACTTGTATAAATACCCCCTAATGGAATGAAGCCCACACTCTTTGGGGCATTGTGTTGAGTTCTACTTTGGTATTCCAAGCAATTGCCTCAAACTTCCTTGCACTCCACATCCAAAAGCATGTCCTAACCTTACAACTCCTCCTCCCCTCTCCTCCAACCTTGCAGCCCATCCTCTCCCTCTCCTCCTCCCCCCTTCTCCTCCCTCCTCCTCTCTCTCCTCCTCCCTCCTCCTCCCTTCTCCTCTCTCTCCTTTCCCCCCATGCTTCTACACCTCCTTCCTCTCCCACTCCTATGCTCACCCTAAACCCTTAGTCCCTCAACCCTTGACCTCCATAATCTACGAGGGAGACGAGTTCTCCACCATGTATTATACCATGAACCTTGTGTGAAGATTGTGGGAGAGAGGGAAGGAGTCTCACTTGAGGCTTTCTCACAATCACAATGGGGGAATACACACAAAGGTGGAGGCTGAAAACAGTTTTCCTCTTCTTAGTTGTGTAAGCCAAAAGAACTCTAGTACAAAGAAATAGAAGAACCCTATATGTGGGTCTCAAACCAAACTCAACTAACTAAGGTGGCATACTAACTGAGCCACAAACTATAGTAGATAAGGATAGCTGTCATCCAGCTATTATTCGTGGGCGGTCTACCAACTGCATCTCCAACTAACAAGTCGGTGACATAAGTACACAACGGTCACCCTGGCATATCTCGAGTGGAGCTCGATATCTCAACACCTTGGATGCCCCTTCTAACCCTTAAACCCCTTCTGAACCTTGGAACCTCTTCTAAACTCTGGAACCTCTCTCTAAATCTTGGAACCTCCTTCTAAACCCTGAACCTCCCTCTAATCCATAAACTCCTCCCAAACCCTGCAACCCCCAATGAAGGCAAAGCCTTCATTACCCCAACCATGATGATGCTTGTTTCTTTCACACATGCATGCACTATGTTTTCTTACCCCACTTAAGTCTATGTCTCTCATTGGAATATGACTCAAGGTCCTAAGCTACACTTATACTACAGACGACACCACCAATAAATCTGTCAGTGACAAAAATCCTTGGAACCCTACAAACTAAGAATACCCTGCTCTTCATGTGCGAAAGCCATGGTGGGAAAGAGCAAACAATTGGATTCAATGACCATGCTTGCAAACTATGAATGCCTTGTCACATGATGTTGTTTATGAGGAGTATCCTTATCTACCGATCCTACCTTCCTTTGAATGTTTTTATACTCAATATCTAGACTATGTGAGACATAAGATGTCTCAACCACTCCACATGAGGCCTTTTCCTCCCAATAGTGACCTCATCTCCATCTAGCCCAACACTTGGCATGGTTAATGATGCAAAACCAATGTTCCCAAAGGCTTTCCCTCTTATAGCATCCTTCCTATTAGATTTCACTCTCTTGAGCAAACTTTCCATACTTGGTCCCATACCTATGTGACATCATTTTATCTAGGATGCATACCTTGTACTCTACATTATGGTAGTCACCATGTCCCCAACACAAGCATCATACAAGGATATTTGTGACTGGTATGATTTTGATGCCAACCAACTGGCATGTTTTGACTCAAAAAGATTTGTAGTTGGCAAAATAGCAAGCTCCTGATCACCAGCCACCTACATAGAGCCACACTTTTTAATCAAGCAATCCACAATTTCACTAGGTGTGCCAAAACCTACTCTATTTAACCAATTCAACAAATTTACAAAGGCATACACAATGAAAGAGACACTCACAAAGTTCATGTATCTCCCCCAGTGAGAGTAGCGTACATGCCACCATGTCAACCAATATCACATGCCTCATGTCAAGTTGGGAGAAGAGCCCACTAGAAGAGATGATGACTTGCCAAATGCCACACTCTTTTCAAAAGAAGATGACTTTCTTCAACGGTCTGTAACTGATAGTTGGTTCTTGTATGCAAGCTATTACTAGCATTTTCTTTACATAATTGTTGAGAGAGATCTTGCTCCGAATATACAGACTTTTTACATTGTTTTGTCTTCTATTTGCATTCTTTGTATTTTATCTGTAGATTTTGTGCATCTCATTTTATCTCTATTTCCCATAGCATCTACATGGAGTTATGACGCTACACTACCTCCCTAATAGGCATGTCTTCTAAGGCATCCATATTTGGCAATGTGAGAGGAGGAGAAGATGTTGATGTCTCCAACACAGGTGATAAGAGGATGTCTAGATCCTCAATAGGTTGTGGTGATAGGGGGAGAGTCATTTCTTTTTCTTGTACCTCCTTACTGATGATTACTACCAATAAGTGAGGAATCTTATATTTTTAAATAGATGAACCATCGAGTTTCTTTGTGAAGAATATGACCAAATGCTAGATCTAGTATTGCTTTAGTTGCCTACAGAGCAAAACAAATGTGCATAGTGGGAGGAATCACACTTGACCCCCAGGAATGTTGTTGCTTCCTTGGGTCGAGGGTTGATGATTGTGCAAAGTAGTATCCCATCCCTATGGAACCTGGTGCCCTTGGCAAGGAGAGGCTAAATTTTAAGAAATTTTGCATTGGTAGGCCTTATGGGGTGCCCCTTTAGTTGGGAGTGAGAAGGCCCTTTGAATCATTGTATTGTCAAGTATAATATTGAGTTGAACTGGATTTATAGTTATGGTTCTGTACTTGCCAACCTATGCATCGTTGGAGTGGTAAGAATGGAGGAATTCCTGGATGTATGTGGTCATTGTAGGATTGTCCTCCAAGGATTGTAGGCACTCAAACAAACATCCAAGTCCGTTTTTCTCTAAGAAAGATTTTGCACTATTGGAAAGTGCATAAGTTGATGGCGGTGGCCACACAAGCTCCCTGGGCCTCATCAATGATCGCATCACTAGGGTGGAATTTGTACCTCTTTTGTCTCCACGTCATGCACAAAATCCTTATCAGAGCTATCACTCTGAACCATAAATGACTGTGGTCACCTTAGTTGAGAGGAGGTAGATGGGTGTGAACTTTGGTGAGGGTCTCATGCCAGAGGCTGTGGGCTCTTTCTTTGAATCCTTTTTAGTGGTGGTGTTGCTTCTGAACCTGCATCCATTTTTAATTGGGTGTACGATTCATCATTAGAATAGTTGGTATGTAGGTATGACAGTTGTACATGTAGTGTGAGAGGTGTGATTTTAGCACATTCTTTGAGAGTGTGGAATGAAAGTGTCTGGCACAATTATGGATGCAATCTACTATGTGTTTATGTGAAAGCATGTGAGTGCACATGACCCTCTCCTTGTCCATCGCCTTGGGGATAGTAAGGTGTGCTTTTTCTATGGATCACCATAAAGCTAGACAAAAGTTCTTGGATTACCTCATTGACAAAATGTGTTCCTCTATCTAACACAATTTCAATGGGGCATCCAAATTGTGTAATGACATTTTCATACAAGAACTTTCATGTGCTTCTGGCATTTTCTTTTCTTACTGCTTTAGCTTCAGCCCTCAACCCACTTTGTGAAGTAGTCAGTGGCCACAATGATGTAGCATACTTGTGTTCCCTTTGCGGTTGGATGTATGGATCCCATGAAGTCAATTCCCCATTTTTCAAATGGTTGTTGAGCAGTTACTATTGTTAGGGGGTCAAAATCCTTGTGTTGGGGTTTGATTGTTCTTTGGCATACATCAGATCGTTTTGACATAGTCATAAGGATTTGCCCAAAGGGTTGGCCACCAATATCCTGATAAGAGGATTTTTCTTGCTATTGCTTCCCTTAGAAAATGTCCTCCTTCAATGCCTTCATGCGCTTCATGGATGATGAGTGGGATTTCATGCGGCATGATGCATCTATGTAGGATGTGATCTTTTCCCATTTAATAGAGTTAGCCGGTATGAGTGTTGAGATATCAAGCTCTATCCCCGACATATCTCCTGGATGACTATCATTTATGTCACCGTCTATGTTAGTTGTACTCGTGGTGTAGTTAGACTACCACGTATGTTTTTGGTTTGGGTTCACATATGAACCACGTATTCTAGGTTTTGACATATAGGGTATTTCCCTCTTCTATTGTATTGTTGTTGTGTGTTGTGAAGAAAGCTGAACTTGAGTCTCCTATCTCTCTCCCTTATTCTTTACATGGTATCAGAGCCTTGTTCGTGGTAAGGAGCTCAAGAAAGCTAGCCAAGTTTGTGGTGTCCTGGTAAGAGGACCAGTGTAGCCTTCCTATTTCGAGTTTGGGAGCAAATCTCTGCAGGTAGCACAGCCAGAAGTGCAGGAGTGCACTGCTTCAGATTGAGAGGCCCTTCGCGGTGCGGCGAGAGCATTTCGGGGCCCGTTTTGAAGGCGGAAGTTCTTCGCAGGCACTCGAAAAAAGGCCCTGTTTTTGCTGTGCGACCACCACGCTGCTCGTCGGTGGAAAGGTGCCACAGAAATTGCATCGTATGCCTATGTGCAGAGATATTGGGAGTTGCAGATTCATGCCTGTTGCCTGTTGATGCAAAATCGTCACGAGGAAGTGACTGTGTGGTGAAATACCACTTTCGTCAGTGTTGCAGATCTGCCCCTGTGAGGCTCTTTGCAGAAGTTTTGCTATTTGCCCTTCTGAGGCATTTGCTGTGTTTACAGGTTGCTGTTGCAATTCGTGATTTGTAAAATGTCTGAGAATCTGTCTACCATTGTCAGTGAGAAGCTTGACAAGAACAACTTCCAAGCATGGAAGTTCAGGATGACAAACTTCTTTATGGGAAAGGGAGTTTGGGATTACATCAGTGGTGAAACTGCAGAACCAGTTTTGGGTACTGCTCCCACTCCGGCTGAATTGAAGGCCTTTAAAGAATGGCATGAAAAAGCCAGAAAATGCCTATATTGGCTGTCTGTTAGCATTTCAGATTCTATGATTGTGCATATACAGGATGTAGAGACGCCTAAGGAAGCATGGGATACATTGGTGAAGCTGTATAGCACAAATACCAAAGCACGAAAGATGCAGCTAAAGCAGGAGTTGCACAATGTGCAAAGGAAAAATCTGAATATAAATGAGTATTCCTTGAAGGTGAAAGGCCTTGCAGATTCTCTTGCCTCCATTGGAGCACCTGTTGATGATGAGGACTTAGTGTCCGTGACCTTGAATGGTCTTGGGAAAGATTATGCACAGTTTCGGACATCCATTGGAGTCCGTGAAACATTTCCTGATATTCAGGAACTTATTGCTCTCTTGCTGAGTGAAGAGCAAAGGAATGGTGGTTCAGCCACCTCAACTTCTCAAGAGACTGCTTTCTACTCGAATACAGGTAGAGGCAGAGGTAGAGGAAGAGGCCGTTTTGGTGGCCGTGCAGGAAATCAGAACCAACAGCAACAACAGGAAAACCAGTCCTATGGAGGAGGACGTGGTAGTTCTAGAGGCAGGGGGAGCCAAAGAGGCCGTGGTTCATGGCAAAGGAACCAGCAAGTAAATAGCAGCATAGAATGCTATTATTGTGGAAAGCCTGGACACAAGGAGAATACATGCTATAAAAAGCAGAATGACATCAAAAGTGGAAAGTTGCAGCAAAGCAACTATGCATCATCAAGTGGGCATGGTGACGACAGAAATGAGCACCTTTTTGTGATGCAGCATATGGTTAACTCCATGTCAGGAGATGCTGCAGCTTGCAATGATGTTTGGTATGTTGATTCAGGTGCCTCTAACCACATGACCAGTCATGGTGAGTGGTTTCATGATGTCAGAAATTTGGATAAGCCAGGTTATGTTGAAACAGGTGATGATACTGCGCACCCAATTACGCAGGTTGGTAAAGTGCCATTGGCTATGCAAGATGGCAAAACAAAGTACTTGGCAGATGTACTTCATGTTCCAAAAATCACTAAGAACCTGGTTTCAGTTGGCCAGATGGTTGAGCAAGGTCTGCAGGTTAGATTTAATCCTGATGGATGCTTTGTTGAGGACTTGAAAAATAAATGCCGCTTGGTTGCGAAAGGCAACAAAAATGGAAGAATGTTCACCTTGGATGTTGATATGCCTGAGGTGAAAGCTGCTATGTTTGCGCATGGGAGAGGTGTCATTGCAGATATTGAGATATGGCACAAGCGCATTGGGCACGTGAATATACAAAGGCTGAAATCTATGCAAACGAAAAACATTGTTGCAGGTTTGCCTAAATTCAGAGTTGAGGGAATGCAAAAGGTATGTGAAGCATGCCAAATGGGTAAGCAGGCCAGACATGCATTTCCCAAAAATGCTAAGGTGAGCAGAAGACCTTTAGAAGTGATCCATTCAGATGTTTGGACAACCAAAGCTGCTTCTATTGGTGGATGCCATTATTATGTGACGTTTATTGATGACTACACTAGGAAGGTGTGGATTTATTTTATGAAGCACAAAAGTGAAGTGTTCAGCCATTTCAAGGCTTTTAAGGCCATGGTTGAAAAAGAGAAAGGTGTGCATATTAAAGTGCTAAGATCTGATGGAGGGGGAGAGTACTTTTCAGAAGAATTTTGTGAATATCTGAAAGAACAGGGAATTCAAAGGAAGTACTCATGCAGGTCTACCCCTCAGCAGAATCGGGTTGCAGAAAGGAAGAACAGGCATATTGCAGAAGTAGGACGGGCGATCCTAAATGAGAAAAACATGCCTGATTATTTTTGGGCTGAAGCAGTAGCAACTGCTGTTTATATTATGAACAGAACCCCCACTGCAGCTGTCCATGGCATGACGCCTGAAGAAATGTATATAGGCCAAAAACCAGATATTTCTCACTTGAAGGTATTTGGTTGCATAGCTTATGTTCATGTTCCTGATGAGAAGAGAACAAAGCTGGATCCAAAGGCAGAAAAATGCATCTTTATTGGATATGCTCAGCACCAGAAAGGGTATCGCTGTTATAACCCTTCCACCCGCAAAATGCAAGTGAGCAGAGATGTTGTTTTTGATGAAATGAGCAGCTGGTATGCACCAACTGTTATGGTAGGAGATGCAGATGCAGGAAATGGGAATGCTGCAATAAATGCAGAGCACCAATCTCAAGCCTTGAGTGGACCCAGAGAGTCCTCTACTAGTGGATCTAATGCATGGACAGGGAGATTGAGATCTAGTGAATCGTCACATGGCAGTCCTGATAGTGTTGTGCAGGTATCACATAAGGGAAAAGAAAAAGTGGACCATGCTCCAGTATTTGATGTGTCTGCTGGTAGCTCTCATGTTGATGGAGAGTCAAGCGGCTCTGAAATGAGCCTTGATGAGGAACTTGGGATTCCTTCTGTTGTTACACCTGGTGCAAGGAAAAGCAGGCATGATTTAAAGACTCCTGCAACTGATCCAGTTGTACGGAGGTCCACTCGTATTAAGTATCCAGTTGACAGGCTGAGATATGATGGGTATACAGCACATCACTATGCTTATATGGTCAAGGTTCTAGAGGAGCCAGAGCCCACATGTTTTGAGGATGCAGCAGGGCATAAAAATTGGGAAGCAGCTATGGATGAAGAGATGGCTGCCTTGGATGCAAACCACACTTGGGATTTGATGCCTTTGCCTCATGATAAGAAGGCTATTGGCTGCAAGTGGGTTTACAAAGTAAAGCACAATGCTGATGGGTCTGTTAGCAGGTACAAGGCAAGATTGGTTGCCAAAGGTTTTGCACAGACATATGGAATTGACTATGAGGAAACTTTCAGCCCAGTTGCAAGGATGGCAACCGTGAGAGCAGTAATTGCTATGGCTGCTGCAAAGGGATGGTCTTTGCATCAGATGGATGTGAAAAATGCCTTCTTGCATGGTGACTTGCAGGAAGAGGTTTATATGATGCAGCCAGAAGGTTATGAGGATAAAGCACACCCTGATTTTGTATGCAGGTTGCGCAAAGCCTTGTATGGCTTAAAACAGGCGCCGAGGGCATGGTCAGACAAGATAGGGCAATATCTTGTCACTATTGGATTTCAGATTTCCAATTCAGATTTTTCACTTTATGTGAAAAGGACAAACAGAGGGATTGTGCTTATAGTCATCTATGTTGATGACTTGATTATTACAGGTGATAGTGATGCAGACATTAATGAAGTGAAGCTGCTGTTGAAGCAGAAATTTGAGATGAAGGATTTGGGAGAGCTGCGTTACTTCTTGGGCATTGAGGTTATTAGATCCCCGAGTGGGATATGGCTGTTGCAAAGGCAATACGGTTTGGACATGCTGTCCAAATATGGGATGACAGGCTGTAAGCCTATCTCTGTTCCATTGGAGCAGAATGTGAAGCTCAATGCAGAGTCAGGTGAGCTTCTTGAAGATATTACTATGTACAGGCGCATAGTAGGTAGCTTGATTTACATGACTATAACCCGACCAGATTTGAGCTATGCTATGGGGCTGGTGAGTCAGTTTATGCAGGCACCGAGGAAGCCACATTTGGATGCGGCTAGGCGCATACTGCGGTATGTGAAGTCCACATTGCATTATGGACTGTTTTATGAAGCTGGGTGTGCATTACAGGTACATGGATACACAGATGCTGACTGGGCTGCAGACAGGAGATCTACTAGTGGTTTTATGTTTTCCCTTGCGAGTGGTGCCATCAGTTGGAGCAGCAAGAAGCAGCCAACAGTTGCCTTGTCGAGCACAGAGGCAGAGTACAGGGGTGCAGCAATGGCTGCATGTGAGGTAGCTTGGTTACGGAAGCTACTTGCAGATATGGGACAGTCAGTTCATGCAGCAGTTGTCATTCATTGTGACAACATTAGCAGCATCATGCTTGCTAATAACCCAGTTTATCATGCTAGAACGAAGCACATTGAGGTGCATTATCACTTTGTGAGAGAGAAGGTTCTAGCTGGTGAGATTGATCTTGTCTATGTCAGCACTGAGGAGCAGGTGGCTGATATCTTTACGAAGGCATTGGGTACCGAGAAGCTTCGCAGATTTAGGAGCTTGCTTGGTGTACGTGAGATGGATTTGAGCTTGAGGGGGAGTGTTGAGATATCAAGCTCTATCCCCGACATATCTCCTAGATGACTATCATTTATGTCACCGTCTATGTTAGTTGTACTCGTGGTGTAGTTAGACTACCACGTATGTTTTTGGTTTGGGTTCACATATGAACCACGTATTCTAGGTTTTGACATATAGGGTATTTCCCTCTTCTATTGTATTGTTGTTGTGTGTTGTGAAGAAAGCTGAACTTGAGTCTCCTATCTCTCTCCCTTATTCTTTACAATGAGTTGATATGGTCACAAATTTGATTATGAGTTTTCTAGCTTCTATAGGTTGTAATTATAGTGGGGCTCTGTCTGTAATTAAGTAGTCAATGATATCTAGACACCAATTTGGAACATTATCTATTTGAAATAGTGTGGCATCTAGGACTAAACCATCAATCGTTGCAGCTAACCTACCCTCGCACACCCATCATAGTCACTACTACTGACCCGCATGGCTATGCAATAACACATGGTACTCATGGCGGTGGATTGTGCCAATCCAACCCATCCCCTATGATAGATACAAATAGTGTATGTGATCAGTGCAACAATCATTTTGGGCATAGCCTCAGGTAGAGAACCAAGTGCAGTAAGGTTATCTCAATCCTTCACAAAGTACACATGAAAAGAAGCATCTCTTGTCTAAATCTATCTGGAATTGAAAACAAAAAATATCAAACTGTCATTAGTTATTAATGCCTGTCTGAATGTCCTAGGCTATCATCGCTTGCTTGTGCAATAGCACACCGCACTATGGGTTTTGTTTACCCTACTTGTGCAATAGCACACCGCACATCGGGTGTTGTTTATCATGCAAGGCCACCGAAAATCCATTGCCGGATCTCTACTCTTCATCTGATTCATCTGAACTTTAAATGCAGTGAACAAGTGCATCAGCCACTACCACCTTGCTTGGTCCCGCATCACTGCTTTCATGACACTCCTTCTGCAACTGCTTCGCCAATTCCACTCCACTCGAACTTACACCAGCATTCTCTAGTTGCCTCCTCTGCAACCAAAGCTTCAATCTCCAATCCTACTCCATATTCATCAGCCACTACAAAGGATGCAGCTTTGACCAATCCACCAATCAATTCTCAGGCCACTATTTAGTGGGCAGCACCTCCTCAATCCATGCACCTGTGGCAATTGCTATTACCATTACTCTTCTTGTGTAGCTGATCGTTGAATTACCATAGGCTCATACGAATGAGGATTAGGTAACCTAGGAAACAAGGTGTGCTTATTATAAAACTTTTCTAAAAAATGATTTGCTTCATTCCACCAAAGAGGATTAGGAGGTAATGACAAACTGAAAAAATGGGCACAAAGTTCTATTCAAAAACACAGAGAATGCCTTTGCTGCTTTAGCACCTCAACTCTTTTGCCATAGTGAACAACCGCTCCCACAATGCCTTCAGCCAACTTTTCATACCTTGCATGCCAATCCTCCCCAATAGGTACTGACTCTGCTACCACTCCTTTACCCTTATTTGCACTACCTCTTCCACTTGTGGAATTACAAGAACCCATTGGCCCAGAAACTATTTGCACCTACAGAACACTTTGCAGTTTGGACCTTGCACCAGCACCCACATCCCCATCCATTCTGGGTCGGTGTTGTTTCAGAACCATCTCCCGACATGTTTGCGGAACCACAGCCTCAGTCCAATGTGCAAATTGTCTGTCCCATTCCACACGAACATCCCCTTGGAGAGCATCAAGGAGTGAACCCATATGTTCCATATTGACACTGACATTACCAAGAAAAGCCCACAAATACTTAGCCAATCCATTGGTAGTACGTTGGCATAACAATTCCTCCTGAATGGCATAAACATACTCTGAATTTAACTACTAAGTGGTCTCCAAGTGTGCTTCCACAACTTGCACTTGTGCTTCCAAGTCCACAACACTATCTTCCAGTTGCTTCATTCGTGCATGCTGACTCTACATGGATTCAAAATTACAGATGCACATTCGTTAGCTGGAATCAAAAAGACACTCCGGCCGAGGGCATCAAAGAGACCACCCTAGGCTTAGAGACCACAACCAATTCCTCTACTATAGACACCTGCACTGCTTCAAACACCAACACCACCGTAGTAGATGTTGCCACAGTTTTCGTTGTGTGATAAAGCTACTCCAACCATCTTTGAGTGACCCCCCCACCAGCAGACTGCCTTTGGAAACACCCATCTCAATGGTTATATGAGCTACCAACACCATCACCCTTTCTGCCATGATCGGTGGGGAAGGTGGAGGCATAACGCTGATCTGGGTTGATGCCACCCCACTACAAAACAAACTCCCTGTCCCACCTACATGAGAAGGAGTCAAGGGCGCAAGAGAAGAAACCACGCTCTGAGTGATACGAGGCACTTGACATTTTTGCCTACCAGTTGAACCTTTAGCCTCCTCTTGCAAAGGTCCTTCGGGCTCAAGGGTAAGAATTAAGGCTGTATTTCATCAAGGTGTAGTAGAGTCGAGCTATAAAGGAAACAAAATCTCAAAAATCTCACCAATATTCGAGTTCATAGCTTGCTTCTTATCAACCACCATCGCCACCCTTTGAGCCTTTGCATGTATGTGTTCCTTTTAAACACATGCCCATGGCACTGCTCGTTGCTCAACCACCATGATCATCCCTCAAGATCAGGGAGTGATTGTATAAGTCTCTACCTGCAAAAAGACCAACTCAAGAATCCAATGATATAGGTCCCACGTACTTGAACATCTTTGCATGAACTAAGCTTGTACTCCCCTCTAGGAGTCCCAAACTCAGCCAACATTGACTCTGCTGAACAGGTCAGCTGCACAAACAATCCACCATCCATAGACAAATACAGTCATTGCTGATAGATCAACTGAATGGTCAGCTCCCGAACCTCGAGAGTTAGATAGTAGCTCTTCAACTGCATATCATCCAACTGATTCAGAATATCCAACCGGAATACCATAAACTCCTGTGAAAGAAGCCTATCCTCCACCGCAATCTGCAAACTAAGAACGATATGCTCGATTGGCCTGATTTCTTCTAGCCCAAATGCCAACTTGAAAGGAGCCAACCCAGTCGCCACCTTGAACAATGTGCGGTAAGCCCATAATGTTGCCAACAACATATCATCCCAATCCGTGCGGTGCTCCTTCACTAACAGTGAAATAATCCGCTTGAATGTATGATTTGTAGATTCATTCAATCCATTAGCCTGCGGATAGTAGGGGGAAGACTTCTTGTGAATCACCATATAGAAGGAATTCATCCACTTAATGATCTTGCTGACAAAATGGGTCCCCCTATCACTAGTGATTTCAATTAGGAAACCAAACTGGGTGAGCACATTGTGGTATAGGCATTTTGCAATCAAATTTGCGATATTATCTTGCAAAAGCCCAGGCTTCCACCCATTTGGTATAGTAGTCAGTTGCTACCAGAGTGTAATAATTCCGTGTGTGGGTAGCCGCCACTAGCTTGGCCCCAGGAAGTCTAGACCCCACTTTTAAAATAGCTCTAGTGGTAAAATTGGGTTAAGTGGCATGCGATCATGACCTGTGGGTTGGCCCAAACGCTGCTGGCAAAGGTTGCAACTGTTTGCAAACCACCGAGCATCCTCCTCCATGGTTGGCCACCATAAGCCTGCTTGCAGAATTTTCTTTGCAGTTATTTCCCCCGCAAAATGACCCCCCAAAACCTTGGAATGGGCCTCCATCAGCACTGCCTCCTGCTCATGAGGTTGAACACACTGCAGTAGCCTCTATCAGATGTGTTGGTACAGTTGGCCTAAGACCTGCTTCAAAAGATTGGCTCCCAAGTGCCAATCATTTCTTTTGGTCTCTATTCATGTACTTAGGCATTAGTTGATAGTCAAGAACAAGAGCATCTCATCATACCATGACCATGGGCCTTTCAAACCACTTCGGATGCCTCCTCAATTGGATCTACTCGAAAAATAGCCACCAGGTCCACATCAGGAAACTCATCTTCCACTCCCATTGGCAGCTCCCTAGACTCCATGTGAGATAAGTAATCTACTACTACATGCTACGAGCCCGACCGATGAATAACATTAAAGTCATATTCCTATAGTAACAACACCATCGTGCCAATCGACCTGTAAGACTTTCCAGTTTTACTGAGTACAACAATGTGGAATGATCAACATGGAATACAAATGGTCGGACCAACAAATAATGCCAAAATTTTTCGACTAAATAAATCATGCCCAGTCCTTCTCTTTCTGTGACAGAGTAGTTCTTTTTGGTAGTTAAGAGCCATCAGCTTGCATAGTAGACTAGATGATATCATTTGTCCACATCTTCCTGCATTAGGACACTACCAATAGCTCTATCCAAAGCATCAACAAATACATGAAAATTCTTCTCCCAATCTAGAGACATCAGCACCGATGCTCTGGAAAGCTAGATTTTGAGTTGCCAGTAAGCTTGATTGCACTTTGCAGTCCACAAAAATGCCTTTGGTTCCACATGAGCAAGTGCATTCAAGGCAATCACCATATGAGCCAGGAGCCACATATGTCTGCCATGCGATTGAATTTGACCCAAAAAGTGCAAGCACTCCTTAGACGTTGTTGGGGCTGGTGCTTGCATAATCACTGGCACTTTGTCCAGATCCACCGCAATTCCTTTCATCGAGATTATGTGACCTAGGAGTCAGTCACTACGTACTACGAATGCACATTTCATAGGATTCAAACTGAAGGACATCTCCTTGCATCGTTGGAAACACTTTTGCAAATGCTTCAAGTGCTCATTGAATGTTCCAAACACACTAAGATCATCAAGGAAGATATGCATGAAGTATGTCAAGTATGAGCTAAAAATCTCCTGCATTGCTCACTGAAAAGTAGAGGGAGCATTCCACAATCCAAACCACATGACTGTACAGACATAGACTCCCCATGATGTGATGAATCCTGTCTTGGGTTGGTCTTCCAGAGCCATCCTAATTTGATTGTAACCACTATACCCATCCAAGAATGAGTATGCCTCATGCCCCACCACTTCATCCAGCATAGAATCCATGTACGATAGAGGAAAGGGATTTGGTACCATGGCTGCATTCAGCTTATAGTAATCTACACAAATCCGCAATTTCTTATTCTTCTATGGCACGATGAAAACATGTGAAATCCATTTTGGGTTCTCAATTGGTGCAATGAAACCTACCCACAGCAGGAGCTCTAACTCTTCTTGTACTTGCTTGGCCACATGCGAATTCATGCAATAGCACTATATCTTTGTCGCAGTCACATCCGGCTTGAGGTTAACCTGATGTTGGTAAAATTTTGGATCCAAACCTTTCATGTTAGCATAATCCCATGCGAACACATTAGAGAAATCCCTCAATAGGGCTATCAATTTGTTGTGGAAATCAGCCGTCAACAACATGCTAATTTTGACTAGCTTAGATGCACCATCATCCCCTACATATACTGTATTTAGAGCATCTTCTTGTACCTGTGTGACTTGGCTCATGCATTCCTCAAACTCCCTCTCCTACTATAGGAGATCCCACAAATCAATATCCACTACTGCTTGCTGAGGCTCGGTCACCTCCTCTGGAACTGTGCTGATTGAACCCACCAGAAGGTTCTGATGCAGGTATCTCTCTGTAATGCCTTCCACATCGATGGTGAATATTGGAACCAACTCTGCATTTGCTTTGAGAAAGGCTTCCTCCTCCTCATCCTCCAGTCCATCCACCATGTTCACCATCTCGACCAACACGGGTCGTACCGCATCCGCCAAAGGTGCTGCCAGTCCCATTGTAACCCACACTTTCTTCTTGCCTCTCCAGACGAAGATGATGTTCTACTCCCAGTTCTACTTGACCTTTGATTGCCACAACCAGGGCATGCCCAAGAGTACACTATACTCTGGTGTCGTGGCTTCCATATTGAGCACCATAAAGGAAACCACGAATGAGATGCATGCCACCTCCAAGAATACTACTTGGTAAGATTCCGAGTGGTTGAACTTGGCATTGATCAGCCATGCGGACTAAGAATGGCATCGGTTCCCAGGACATCCATCCCATTTCTTGGCAGGTCTTCAAGGTGACTATATTGACTCCCGAACCATCTATCTCTCTATCTATCTATCTATCTATCTATCTGTCCATCTATCTATCCATCTATATATATATATATATATATCTATCTACCACTTGCAAGTCATTATTCCCCTCTTATGTCTTCTCTTTTAGTATGAAGGGGCCTTTTGTTCCATAAAGGAGGGAGGAATTTGGTATGTTTTTATAAAAAATCTTTTATACCATCTTCCTCCCCTCTCATCCTCCAACATTAAAGATCCTAATGGTTCTATGGCTAAGTCCATGATGGAAACATGCTCAAGAGTTCCATCTTGAATTGACAAATCTATCATGTTCAGCACTAAAAGCTAGATTGTTGGAGTAGAAAGCATGTCCATCTATGAGATTAAAACTAGGGAATTCTACCAAATTAGGGCATTTAATGATGGGGACAGAAAATAGGATCCCATATGTTGATAGGGATTTGTTGACTTTTGATTATCCAAGTTCCATTACACACCAAAATTTAGCCATTTTTGGCTTATCGAATAGGAAAATTATAAACCCATTTCTCATTAACCTGATGTTGACAACTAATAACCCTATTTCATCCACTTGAGTATTCACTATGTGTTGTTTAGCTCATACATCTCCTTGAGCACCTTCCATGCCTTTATGTTCCTATTTATGGAAGGATAGCATTCATGATAGTCTTGATGATGATTGTTAAGCCTGTACATCCTACACTACCAATCTTAAGCATCCTACAACATGCTAACGTCTCTCCTCCCTAAGTATTATGCCAAATAAAAATGGGGTGCAGGTGGAATATATGAAGATATAGATCTATCATAATTCTTGGAATGACCATGCAACAATCACAACAATGGGAGAAGGCACTTTGGAAAACTTGAATTTTCAAAATACAGTACCCAAAAAGGATTCTACAACTCTTTTGACACAATGTTAGGGAGCAATTCAATGAAACCAAAGTAGCATGCTTCCCCATTGCCTTGATTGATAATTCCTACAAATTGTATGTCAACCTGGTGTTGTTAGAGGAAAGAGCTACCTAGGATCTCCTCTTTGATCAAGTTAAAAGGAAAATCCTATCTAAAAAGTTACAAGATGGCCCTACAGTCTAACTAAAAATAATTAAGCAAGGAAAAAAGAAAATGCCAAATAGGGCATACTTGATAAGAATGAATCAGATAATAGCCTAATGTGAATCCCATCCTGATTAAAAGTACTTAATAGCCTGGTTCATCTCTAGCCTAAAAATGTCCATCCAAAAGGAAAAGGTTTGTAGCTGTGAGAATTACAGTGATAGTTATGAGGAAGTAATAGAAATCAAGGATGGTAGGCCCAACTTTAACATGTGTAGTGATGAGAATAAATTCAACCAATATGAATTGAAGTCAAAACAAGGAAGTAGTGTGCACAAAGATCAAACCAATGAAGATTGGGTAGAAGTAATGGCCACAAACATAAAGAGAAAATGTTGAAGGCCATTGAACAAAAAAAATGCTAAGAGTGTCTGAGCCCCTATGGCCTACATATCAACAAAGCGATAACATTGGTGCCCCTCACAATATGGCTAGCCATATAGTAAAGGAATACCCAATCCTAAGGACCATACGTGATCTAGAAAGGAAACAACCATCCACCAAGGTGACTATATCCAATATACAATACTCTAGGCAATAAACAGATGTTTCTACAATATAGACCACAATATTATATGCAAGCACCAATCTTAGTATACAAGAAACCATGTTTTGCATCAAATGTACAAATTTCAAGCTTAAATACCACCCCCATGAGGACACAAGTAACTCAATTTGTAATAAATAGTAATCCTCCAAAAAATCTTTGAGCCCCAACCTATTCCAATAATCATTCTACTCCAACAATTTGAACTTGAATACATGGAACTACAATACAAGTTTGAGCCACTGTACTACTTGGAAGGTGCATAAGGTATCATATCAGTGTATGGATGTGGAGAGAACCACTGAATGGCTATGTGGCCTCACATGGTCACTCCAGTCACATTTATATCCATGTGTAGGGATTGTGGAGTTGCACACACATGTATGGATCTACTAAAATTGAAAGAGCAATTACCAAATGAAGCAAAATTGGATGTACATCTTGGGATCGTGGGGGCATTGAAAATCAAAGTTGCAACCCAAAGTGTGCTATCTCAATTTGTATTTGTGGTAACAAGGAGGAAAAAACAAGCAACTTGCAAAAACCACCTCTTGCTCTAAATTCAAAGACACCAATAGATAGCCAGGCCTTTCCCATACCAAAATAAATTTTAAAAACATCTAGTAGATCAACACCATTATAGACCAAGAAGAAAAATATGAGGCTTACACCAATGCAAAATTGGAGAAAGCCAAGTATTAAGCATTTAGTGCAATGAGTCAAAAGGGAATAGCCACAAATGAAGGAAAACAAAATAGTAGAGGCAAAGGATAAGGGATTGTTTTGATGTCACCTAGCATAGGAATAGGTATTGAACCTCCACCCAAGCAAAGGGTGATGGATCTCCATATATGATATAAGCAATTACAAGGAAATGCCATATCCAATTTAACATCTACCTAGCCACGATCCCAATTGGGATGCTACTAAGAAGTTATCCCAAAATGTGGGAAAATTTCAGAGGATGGATTGAATTTGCACAAGACTCACAACAAATGAATAAGATGAGGATATTCTTATGAAATTAAATGATAGAAAATACATAGAAATGCAGCCATCCTTCTAGAGCATAAATCCCATGGCCCATGGAATGACAATTAAGGATGGTAGGGTAGGAGTGAAAATCTTAGTATAGAAGCTCTATGGCCAGTGGGGGCCATTGCCTATGAGTCTTAAGGTTAGTGTAAATGCACCATACCATGAGCATAGGGAAAACCCTAATGAAGCAATCCCCAATCTATCATTGTGCCTACTAATGGCGTTGTCGATTCACCAACATATTCAAGAGTGCAAACATAAAGGATATGATCATAATGACCGTGCAAATAGCTTGAGCATCACCTTCACAATCTTCACGTTCTCTTAAACAGGGCTACAACCTCTTCTAACAGAGTTCTTCTAGGCATCTTCTTTATCACATTAGAAACACATGCCTATACTAGGCATAACATGCAATCAAGACCATTTAGTAAGGTGGGATGAATCCAATACCAAACGTACCTAGCATCTCCACCAAAGGATGTGACATGATGTTGGGGGTAATGAAACTTCACGTACCCCTTAGCTTCCTGCTCTTCCCAATCTTAATAATAGAGACCCTTATCACTTGCAAAGAGAGATGAAGAAAATATTTTCATGCAAAGAAAACCACAACATATCTTTCTCCTTGCTTCCCTTAGAGAAGAATGAATATGGTAACATCCCAAGTGACATTGTAGTCCAGCATCTAGAGAAGAAAAGGATCCG
>NC_141621.1:15820440-15822940 GCF_047967505.1 Dipteris shenzhenensis
TGAGATATCATCACCTCTTAATATAAGACCATTCTTAGTATTTGTAGATCACTTTAGATATCATCGTCTCTTAATACAAGACCATTCTTACTATTTGAGAGATTAATGGATTAAAGGTTTGAAGCTCATAGGAGACAAAGGAAGAGAAAGTCAGTTTCGACATGAGGATAATAAAACTAATTGGAATATTTTGACTTATGTATTATACCTTTTTGAAGACTATGAATTTAAGTCAGTTTCAACATTAGGATGATAAAACTAATTAGAATATTTTGACTTATGTATTATATATTTTTGAAGACTATGAATTTTAATGAGAAGAGGCATGCACACTACTTAGTAAATACACTAGTACTACTACTAGCCTACGACTATTAAGCCTAGTAGCACCAGTGTGATTTTGAGCCTTGTATCAACCTTTTGATAATTTTCTTTCATCTTTAGTGCAATAGAAATTATTCCTTCTATCAGAAGAATCTTGCCAAATTTATTCAAAGTGATGATTTTGTGGTCTACAGCCACTATCCTCTGACTCTCAAAAATGTGAGCACCCATTTATCTTGTTTGATCAACCCTAGACTATGCTATGATAGGACATTACTAGAACAAAAAAAAAAAAGAATTGATATGGCGATGTTCGGTGTGAAATAACCAAATTAAGGATTTAATAAGAAAGAAAACAATCAGAATCAATAGGCTATTCAATGGCTCAAATCTGCACAGAAATTATAATGTGCCTCCCAACTCTTATGCATTCCAGCTCCTCATGTTTGACAAGAATGCAAACAAAATGAAATCACATTATCTTTAGTTTCAAAGTAAGCAAAGCACCAAAAATAAATGCAAACGTATTGGATGACGAATAAATAGGTATAGATATAGATAGACCTATATATATGCATTCATAGATATAATGATGATTAAAGTTGGACGGTCGTAATAATATTATGTGTACTATCATTGGGATTAGGACTACTATTGGTAATATTGTATGTAGTAGTAGGAGAACTACCATTAAGGAACACTCAAATAAAATTACTAATGGTGGTGATAAAACTACCACTAGTAGTTTGGTAATTCCCCCTAACATCTACAACAAATATTTGATGGGTAGCTAGTATTAGGTCAAAAGGTCCCAATTGTGCTATAATAATGGACCAAAAAAGGGAGTGCTATAGCATCACCTAAGGGTCACTTTTTATCCATGAAAGAAACAAGTCGGTGCAACCTAGGTCATACAGATCTAGGTCATGTGGAGTGGTTCGCGTCTCTTTCCTTGACAAAAAAGTTACACTACCTTTGATAGTAACTACAAAGATTGCTGCCATAGTGCTGTAGAGTAGCCCCTAGGTTGCACCATCATCCCTTTTTTCTTTTGAGCCATTAAGTTTGATCCACTGATTTTATGTAGAATTATTCTACTATATGTTCACATGTCCTTAATAGGATGTTGATATAATCCCTTCCATTGTAAGTACTTTTACTTCAAGTTTCACATATCCTTAACAAACCACTAGGCTTCAACACAAATTCATTCTTATATTTCAAGCCTTAAACTCAAACACCCTTGTAAAAGGGATAATGTATTAAAGCTACATTCAATCCATCAAATCTTTTGAATAACAGTTCTATTGAAAATTCATGTATCATCAATAGGATTTCATCCATTATATGTTCATTTGTCTTTAATAGTATGTCTAAAAATTCATGTATCTTCAATATTATTTCTCTCATGTGTTCCAATATCTTCAAAAGGATACCTTTATTTAATAATGTCCAAACTTGAGCATTGATTTGTATTTATCAAACACAATTTCACTCCACCTATTCTTTAGAATGAAATTTTTTCGCCAAAAGTGGGCCAAATGTAAGGTCTTTCCACATATTCTTAAGAATGAAAATTTTGGCCTTACATTGGCAAGTCTATGGAATGAGGGTAAGGCCAAAGTCTCTGGTACGGTGCAGGTCTTGATTAATTCTTCTTTAGGCTTGAATATTTAATGCATTAACTTCACAACTATTATTTATGCTTGAACTTGTAATGTATTAATTTCATGACTTAGGATTTTATGAAGTTATATCTAACATGTCCCAAATTTAATGGAAATTAATATCCTACATAACAGAACAAAGTATCATCATATCCCTTCCCAAAATCAATGCTACCTAGCAACTCTCCTGGCATTTTCACTGCCTTGCATTTGAGTTAGCTATGATGAAGAATGTTGCCTGCCTTTGGAACCTCTTAGAGTTACCGTTAGCATGATCTAATTTCATGTACCCCAAAACTTGAGACTGGGAGATTCCCATATCACACCAGCGGTAGCTATCTTGTCCACTCTCAATGCTAGTAAGAGCTAGGCCCCATAGACCGGTAAAAGAAGTCTTTTTGGAGGTTCAATTTTTTCCCTCCATCTTCTGCAGGCCCCCTGATGAAATAGGATATATTCATCACCCTACATTTAATGCAAGAATTGACACAACTTTTTTGGACCTGACT
>NC_141621.1:16002940-16012940 GCF_047967505.1 Dipteris shenzhenensis
CGTGAATTTTTAGACATACTATTAAAGACAAATGAACATATAATGGATGAAATCCTATTGATGATACATGAATTTTCAATAGAACTGTTATTCAAAAGATTTGATGGATTGAATGTAGCTTTAATACATTATCCCTTTTACAAGGGTGTTTGAGTTTAAGGCTTGAAACATAAGAATGAATTTGTGTTGAAGCCTAGTGGTTTGTTAAGGATATGTGAAACTTGAAGTAAAAGTACTTACAATGGAAGGGATTATATCAAGATCCTATTAAGGACATGTGAACATATAGTAGAATAATTCTACATAAAATCAGTGGATCAAACTTAATGGCTCAAAAGCAAAAAGGGATGATGGTGCAACCTAGGGGCTACTCTACGGCACTATGGCAACAATCTTTGTAGTTACTATCAAAGGTAGTGTAACTTTTTTGTCAAGGAAAGAGACGTGAACCACTCCACATGACCTAGATCTGTATGACCTAGGTTGCACCGACTTGTTTCTTTCATGGATAAAAAGTGACCCTTAGGTGATGCTATAGCACTCCCTTTTTTGGTCCATTATTATAGCACAATTGGGGCCTTTTGACCTAATACTAGCTACCCATCAAATATTTGTCGTAGATGTTAGGGGTAATTACCAAACTACTAGTGGTAGTTTTATCACCACCATTAGTAATTTTATTTGAGTGTTCCTTAATGGTAATTCTCCTACTACTACATACAATATTACCAATAGTAGTCCTAATCCCAATGATAGTACACATAATATTATTGTACCGTCCAACTTTAATCATCATTATATCTATGAATGCATATATATAGGTCTATCTATATCTATACCTATTTATTCGTCATCCAATATGTTTGCATTTATTTTTGGTGCTTTGCTTACTTTGAAACTAAAGATAATGTGATTTCATTATTGTTTGCATTGTTGTCAAACATGAGGAGCTGGAATGCATAAGAGTTGGGAGGCACATTATAATTTCTGTGCAGATTTGAGCCATTGAATAGCCTATTGATTCTGATTGTTTTCTTTCTTATTAAATCCTTAATTTGGTTATTTCACACCGAACATCGCCATATCAATTCTTTTTTTTTTTGTTCTAGTAATGTCCTATCGCAGCATAGTCTAGGGTTGATCAAACAAGATAAATGGGTGCTCACATTTAATATATTTTTGAGAGTTAGAGGATAGTGGCTGTAGACTACAAAATCATCACTTTGAATAAATTTGGCAAGATTCTTCTGATAGAAGGAATAATTTCTATTGCACTAAAGATGAAAGAAAATTATCAAAAGGCTGATACAAGGCTCAAAATCACACTGGTGCTACTAGGCTTAATAGTCGTAGGCTAGTAGTAGTACTAGTGTATTTACTAAGTAGTGTGCATGCCTCTCCTCATTAAAATTCATAGTCTTCAAAAATATATAATACATAAGTCAAAATATTCTAATTAGTTTTATCATCCTAATGTTGAAACTGACTTAAATTCATAGTCTTCAAAAAGGTATAATACATAAGTCAAAATATTCCAATTAGTTTTATTGTCCTCATGTCGAAACTGACTTTCTCTTCCTTCGTCTCCTATGAGCTTCAAACCTTTAATCCATTAATCTCTCAAATAGTAAGAATGGTCTTGTATTAAGAGACGATGATATCTAAAGTGATCTACAAATACTAAGAATGGTCTTATATTAAGAGATGATGATATCTCAAGTGTTATACAAACCATAAGAATGGTTTTGTATTAAAAGGTGATGATATCTCAAGTGTTCTACAAATAGTAAGAATGGTTCAAGTGTTCTACAAAAGTATTAGGTACCTCTTAGTGGCTGAAGGGAAGGAGTGATGATATCTCAAGTGTTCTACAAATAGTAAGAATGGTCTTGTATTAAGAGGTGATGATATCTCAAGTGTTCTACAAATAGTAATAATGGTTTTGTATTAGGAGGTGATGATATCTCAAGTGTTCTATAAAACTATTAGATACCTCTTAATGCTTGAAGGGAAGGGGTTGGAAGTATGGGCAAAATCTCTAGGAACTACAGGATGGTTGCAAGAACAATTTTGAATGTCATAAATGACACTTGGGTTTTTCAACATATGGGTGAACTATTTTTAAACATTTTCTTTCATGGTTGATAACACTTTTAATAAGAAGAACCATTTTGAATGTCATAAGTGTTGATGCAATCCCATGCTATGAAGTCTACAAAAAGTTTTTTTTCCCCACATGGGTGAAGTGATGTTTATGTTACTAAGTTCAACATATCAAGCAACGCATTTGTTTTGATTATTGAAGGAGTTTGATAATAAGACCCATTTCAAATGCAAAAGAATTGTTGTATCAGTAATGGAATCCGCTTTGGAGTGGAAATTCGGTTTCTTTCAAACCACATACTATTGTTGCATAATGTGAGTATGGCTCCAATTGGAAGTTAAGGTAGACTATAATTCGCAATATTGGTATAGTTACACATAGTAACATAAGTTTTATTTTTGACAATTTTCCCAAATAGTGGTTTCCACAAAGCTATGTTGAATACCTCGATAAGGAAATTGTGGAAAAGCTCGCTCGCTTTTTTGGGCCCGCTCGCTTTTCCTCGCTCGCTCTATCGACTGCCTCATTACTTCTCTTTTGCTATATAAAATCACATCCATCCCTAGAACAAAATCTATAGCCATCTCCTTTGTGAGAGTCCTTCGCAAGCAATCTGTAGTAGCAACAATTACATAAATATTAGTCTCTTTTTAATAATCTACTCATTTATTATAATTTTTAATTAGTACTTAATTTATTGGTGGGAGAAGTTATCCGATCAAGTACTCATCAGATGGACACACCAAGTTATCCTTTGCATGGTCGATCGAGCATTAAATACTATTTTTGCTCTAGTGTCATGCACATCCGTAAAAAGACACGCTACTAGGTATGTTATCTAATCAAGCACTTATGGGATGGGCGTTCCACTTTGCATGTAAGTCAATTCCACCTAGTTGAAGGTGTGTGCAAAGTATTGTGCCCATCCGATATGCTTTGCATTGTTGATCAAGCATAAAACACCGTTTTTGGCTTAGTGTCATGCACAACCATGAAAAAACACGGTCCTAAGTGTGTTAATCAAACAAGTACTTATTGGATGGGGGCTCCACTTTTCATGCAAGTCTGTTTCAACTAGGTTGAGATGCATGCAAAGTATTGTCACCATCGGATATGCTCTGCATGGTCAATTACGCATTATACAACGTTCTTCCCGTAGTGATATGCACATCTCCAAAAAAACATGTCCTTAGGTACGTTATCGGACCAAGTACTTATCGAATGTGTGTGCCTCTTTGAGAAAATTTCAATACCACCTAAGTTAAGGCGTAGGAAAAGTATTGTTCCCATCGGATATGCTTTGCATGGTCTATCAAGCATTAAATACCTTTTTGCCTTAGTGTCATGCACATCTGTAAAAAAAACACGCTACTAGGTGTGTTATCCGATCAAGTACTTATGCGATGGGAATGCCACTTTGCATGTAAGTCAATTCCACCTAGTTGAAGGTGTGTGCAAAGTATTGTGCCCATCGGATATGCTTTGCATTGTGGATCAAGCATAAAACACAGTTTTTTCCTTAGTGTCATGCACAACCATATAAAAGCACAACCCTAGGTGTGTTATTCAAATAAGTACTTATCGGATGGGGGCTCCACTTTGCACGCAAGTTCCTTTCAACTACTTTGAGGTGCATGCAAAGTATTGTCACCATCGGATATGCTTTGCATGGTCGATCATGCATTATACACCATTTTTTCCCGAGTGATATGCACATCCGCAAAAAAACACGCCCTTAGGTGTGTTATCTGACCAAGTACTTATCAGATGGGTGTGCCTCTTTGAGAACATTCCAATACCACCTAGGTTGAGGCGTACAAAAAGTATTGTGCCCATCGAATATCCTTTGCATGATCGATCGAGCAATAAATACTATTTTTGCTCTAGTGTCATGCACATCCATAAAAAAACACGCTGCTAGGTATGTTATCTGATCAAGCACATATGGGATGGGAGTGCCACTTTGCATGTAAGTCAATTCCACCTAGGTTAAGGTGTGTGCAAAGTATTTTGCCCATCATATATGCTTTGCATTGTCGATCAAGCATAAAACAACGTTTTTGCCTTAGTGTCATGCACAACCATGAAAAAACACGGTCCTAGGTGTGTTAACTAATCAAACAAGTACTTATCGGATGGGGGCTCCACTTTGCATGCAAGTCCGTTTCAACTACAAAAATTGTTGTGCCCATCAGATATCCTTTGCATGGTCGATAGGGCATTAAATACTATTTTTGCTGTAGTGTCATGCACATCCGTAAAAAAACACGCTGCTAGGTATGTTATCCGATCAAGCACTTATGGGATGGGCATGCCACTTTGCATGTAAGTCAATTCCACCTAGTTAAAGGTGTGTGCAAAGTATTGTGCCCATAGGATATGCTTTGCATTGTCGATCAAGCATAAAACACCATTTTTGCCTTAGTGTCATGCACAACCATGAAAAAACACGGTCCTAGGTGTGTTATTCAAACAAGTACTTATCGGATGGGGGCTCCACTTTGCACACAAGTCTGTTTCAACTACGTTGAGGTGCGTGCAAAGTATTGTCACCATCGGATATGCTATTCATGGTCAATCACGCATTATACACCATTTTTTCTCTAGTGATATGCACATCCACAAAAAAACACGCCCTTAGGTGTGTTATCTGACCAAGTACTTGTCGGATGGGTGTGCCTCTTTGAGAAAATTTCAATACCACCTAGGTTGAGGTGTACAAAAAGTGTTGTGCCCATCGGATATCCTTTGTATGGTCGATCGAGCATTAAATACTATTTTTGCTCTAGTGTCATGCACATCTACAAAAAAACACGCCCTTAGGTGTGTTATCTGACCATGTACTTATCGGATGGGTGTGCCTCTTTGAGAACATTTCAATACCACCTAGGTTGCAGTGTAGGAAAGGTGTTGTGCCCATCGGATATCCTTTGCATGGTCGATCGAGCATTAAATGCTATTTTTGCTCTAGTGTCATGCACATCCGTAAAAAAACATGCTACTAGGTATATTATCCGATAAAGCACTTATGGGATGGGCATGCCACTTTGCATGTAAGTCAATTCCACCTAGTTGAAGGTGTGCGCAAAGTATTGTGCCCATCGGATATGCTTTGCATTGTTGATCAAGAATAAAACACCGTTTTTGCCTTAGTGTCAAGTACATTTGTAAAAAAACACGGTCCTAGGTGTGGTATCGAATCAAGTACTTATCTAACCAACATGCCACTTTTCATGCAACTCAATAACACCTAGGTTGAGGTGGGTGCAAAGTATTGTGCCCATCGGATGTACTTTGCATGATATATCACGTATTAAACTCCGTTTGTGCCTCAATGTCATGCACAACCATAAAAGAACACGCTTTTAGGTGTGTTATCCAACCAACTGCTTATCAGATGGGTGTACCACTTTGCATGCAATGCAATACCACAATTGTTGAGACTCATGTAGAGTATTGTGCCTATCGGATATGCTTTGCATTGTCGAACAAGCATTAAACACTGTTTTGGCCTAGTGTCATGCACAACCTTTAAAAAATGTGGTCCTAGATGTGTTATTCGACTAAGCAATTATGGGATGGCCATGCCACTTTGCATGTAAGTCAATAATACCTAGGTTGAGATGTGTGCAAAGTATTGTGATGATCGCATATGCATTGCATTGTTGATTAAGCATAAATTAGCGTTTTTGCCTTAGTGTCATGGACAAGAACCAATAAAAAACATGGTCCTAGGTGTGATATTCTAAAAAGTACTTGTCAGATGGGGGAGCCACTTTGCAAGAAAGTTAATTTCAACAAGGTTGATGTGCATGCACAGTATTGTGTCTATCGGTTATGCTTTGCATGGGGGATCACACATTATACGCCATTTTCCCCCTAGTGTTATGCACATCCGTCAAAGAACACGCTCTTAATAGGTATATTATCATACCAAGTACTTATTGAATGGGTGTTCCACTTTGCATGGAATACCATACCACCGCTTTTGAGGCACGTCAAAGTATTGTGCCCACCGGATATGCTTTACATGGTAGATTGAGTATTAAATACCGTTTTTGGCCTTGGTGTCATGTACAACCTCTGTACAACCATCAAAAAACACGACCATAGGTGTATTTTTCAAACAAGTACTTATCGGATGGGGATGCCACTTTGCACACAAGTCAATACTGCCTAGGTTGAGGAACGTGCAAAGTCTTGTGTCCATTGGATATGCTTTGCATAGTCGATCTCACATTATACACCATTTTGTTCCTAGTGTTATGCACAATCGTCATAAAATACGTTTGGAGGTGTGTTATCCGAACAAGTACTTATGGGATGGGTGCACCACTTTGTATGCAAGTCAATACGACCTAGGTTGAGGCATGTACAAAGTTTTGTGCCCATCAGAGAAATGTAGATGCGATAATATTAGAAAATTCTCAGTATGTGTATATGTGTGTGTGTGTGGCAAACAATTTCGATACAACAAAGTAAACACCTAGTGCACAAATTATGCACTTCATACCTTGAGTAAATAAGCTTATTGATGAGGATAAATACGCCCTTGAATAAAAGCACAGTTGTTGTATGACCACAATAGGATCGCTTTGACACCTGTGATTTTGCCTACATGTAAGTTTGCAAATAGTATAAAAAATCATATAGTAATATATTAATAGTTTGCAAATGTGTATAGCAAGTGAGTAATGGGAAGTGGAAGTGGGAGTGAGGATGGAGGAGTGGAATGGGAGAGGGAAGTAATAGGGGTGTATGATAATAAGTATAAAAAATAGCATAATAATATATTAATAGTTTTCAAATGGCAAGTGAGTAATGGGAAATGGAAGTGAGAGTGGGGAGGGAAGAATGGAATGGGACAGGGGAAGGTAATAGGGGAGTAGGATAATAAGGGAGTGAAATGAGTGAGGGGAGTTAATAGGGGATGAAAAAGAGGAGGGTGAGATGGGGAAATATGGGCTTTTGGGAAATGGGAGGAGTATGGGATGTGGTGGAAATGTGGGATGGGAGTGGTGGCAATGGGGAAGGAAGAAGAAATGGATGGGGGGAGGGCTAATGGAAGATTGGGATGAGGGATGGGGGTCCAATGGGAGAGGGGGAGTAATGGGAGCCAATGGGAGAGGGGATAAATGAAAAGCCAATAGGAGAGAGGGGAGGAATGGAAAGCCAATAGAAGAGGAGGAGGAAAACTTAATTTTTCTTATATATAATCTTCAGTCTTCATTCATTCTCCCCTCATTTCATTCATTGAAGCAAGAAAGCAAGGACGATCAAGAAAGCAAGGAAGGAAGAGCAAGAAAGCAAAAAGAGCAAACTTACAAACTTTTTCCAGGTACTTGCAAATTTTTTTGATGAATTCTTTATCTAGATTTTTTTTTTTTAATTTGAAGAGAGAGGAACTAGAGAGAGAAAGGTTCTTGCCAGGAGCGAGAGGGGAGGGAGGGGGAGGGGAGGAAGAGACGGGGGCGGGGTCGAGGGGCGAGGAGGGGGGAGGGGAGCCGGGTAGGGAGAGGGGAGGGAGGGGGAGGGGAGGAAGAGACGGGGGCAGGGAGGGGGATGGGAGGAAGAGACGGGGGCAGGGTCGAGGGGGGGAGGAGAGGGGATGGGAGCCGGGTAGGGAGGGGGGGGAGGGAGGGGCGGGGGCCGGGTGGGGGAGGGAAGGGAGGGGGGCGAGTCTGGTGGGGGAGGGACAAAGGGAGGGGGGGAGGGGATGGAAGGGGGGCCGGGGGGCCGCCAGACTGCCCTGGAGGCAGGGGGACTGGCGGCCACGGCCGCCAGACCCCCCTGGAGAGGGGGAAGGGGGGTGGGGTGGGAAGAGGGAGGGGGGGCAAGCGGTTAGAGGGGGGGAAGGGGGTGGGGGGGGAAGGGGGCGGGGTGGGAAGAGGGCAGGGCAGGAAGGGGGAGTCTGGCGGCCACAGCCACCAACCTCCCCTAGAGGGGGGGAAGGGGGGGTCTGGCGGCCACAGCTGCCAACCCCCCCTGGAGGGGGGGAAGGGGGGGCTGGCGGCCGCGGCCGCCAAACCCCCCTTGGAGGGGGGGAAGGGGGGAGGGGTGGAAAGAGGGCAGGGGGGCAAGGGGGGGGGAAGGGGGGCAGGGGGGGAAGGGGGGGGGGCTGGCGGCCGCGATCGCCAGACCCCCTTGGGGGGGGGAGGTGGGGGGAAGGGGGGAAGGGTGGGGTGGAGGGGCTGGCGGCCGCAGTCACCAAACCCCCCTGGAGGGCGAGAAGGGGGGCGGGGTGGGAAGAGGGGGGGGCTACCAGTCGCGGGGGGGTGGGAAGAGGGAGGGGGAAGGGGGGGGAAGGGGGGCAGGGTGGGAAAGGGGGGGGCTATCAGCTGCGGCCGCCAAACCCACCTTGGAGGGGGGGAAGGGGGGGGTGGAAAGGGGGGGGCTAGCGGCCGCGGCCGCCAGACCCCCCTGGAGGGGGGGAAGGGGGGTAGGGGGGAAGGGGGGGCTGGCGGTCGCGGCCACCAAACCCCCCTTGGAGGGGGGGAAGGGGGGAAGGGCGGCGAAAGGGGGGGGAAGGGGGGCAGGGGGGCTGGCGGCCGCAGCCACCAGACCCCCTGGAGGGAAGGGGGGGGGCGAGGGAGGGAAGGGGGGGGGAGCGAGAGCAGAGCGGAGGGGGTGGGGGGGAGTAGGATGGGAGGGGGTGGGGGGGGACGGGTCGAGGGGGGGAGGGGGGGAGCCGGGTGGGGGAGGGAGGGAGGGATGGGTTGGGGGGGGTCCCCTGGAGGAGCAGAGCGGAGGGGGGGGAGCAGGAGGGAGGGGGTGGGGGGGAGCAGGAACGGAGGGGGTGGGGGGGACAGGTCGAGGGGGGGAGGGGGGGAGTCGGGTGGGGGAGGGAGGGAGGGAGGGGGTGGGGGGGTCCCCTAGAGGAGCAGAGCAGAGGGAGCGGGGGGGGAGCAGGAGCGAGGGGGAGGGGAAGGGAGGGGGAAGGGAGGGGGGGCAGGGGGAGCAGGAGCAGAGGGGAGGGAAAGGGAGGGGGGAGCGGCGGGAGGGGGGGAGCAGGAGCTAAGGGGAGGGGAGGGAAGGAGCGGCAGGAGCGGGGGGGAGGGAAGGAAGGGAGTAGGAGCGGAGGGGAGGGCAGGAGGGGTTCTGGCGGCGAAGGGAGGGGAGGGGAGGGGGGGATGGCGGGGTCGAGGGAGGGAGGGAGGGGGGAGGGGAGCAGAAGGAGAGAGAGGGGAGAGAGAGGGAGAGAGAGAGAGAGGGCAAGAGAGAGAGGGAGAGGAGAGGAGGGAGCAGAAGGAGAGAGAGGGGAGAGGAGGGAGGGGAGTGAGAGAGAGAGTGAGGGGAGGGAGAGAGAAAGAGAGAGAGAGAGAGTGAGGGGAGAAGGTATGGGAGAGAGAGAGAGAGAGTGAGGGAGAGAGAAACAAGGGAATAGAGGGAGTAGAGGGAGAGAGGTCGAATTCTTACAAGAGCGACAAATAAGATTTGACTTAGGAAAAGAATGAAAGGGGCTTACTAGAGGAAAGTATCAAGAAGAATGTTGAACACAAATTTGAATTCCTACAACTAAGAGTAGAACTATCACGAGCAAGAGCGACAAATAAGATTCTTGCTCAAATAAGATTTGACTTACTATCACGAGCAAGAGCGACAAATAAGATTCTTGCTCAAATAAGATTTGACTTACTATCACGAGCAAGAGCGACAAATAAGATTCTTGCTCAAATAAGATTACTATCACAAGCAAGAGCGACAAATAAGATTTGACTTACAAGAAGAATGAAAGGGACTTAGGAGAAGAAAGTATCGAGAAGAATGTTGAACACAAATTTGATTTCAAAAGGAACGTACGAGAAGAAAGTATAAGAAAAATGTTGAACACAAATTTGAATTCAAATTTCCCTCTCTTTTTTGAAAATTCAAATTTATGCGTAGGAGGAGTGGGCT
>NC_141621.1:16015440-16020440 GCF_047967505.1 Dipteris shenzhenensis
GCCATGCTCAAATTTTTATAACTAGTTCCTAATCGTTGTTAGTCGTTTTGAAACGAGAACCTTAGTATTTGAGCTTTGGTAGAGAGGAGGTTTCAATCCTCTCCAATCCTTTAAAAGACGTTAATGACAATGTTATCTTGGCCATTCTTAGGTAAAGTTTGTTTATTTGTTGCTACTTCAATGAGCTAACATTTGTTTATTTATTTACAGTGTAGTTATATATCAGTTTTCTAGTGCAGAATGCAAATCAATTCTATGAGCTAACGTTTGTTTATTTCTTGGTGCAGTGTAGTTATTTCTTAGCTTCCTAGTGCAGTGCAGCATCATGTCTACATGCTCGATGCTCTTCTTTCTTCTATTCTTAGCTCTCCTCAAAAGACTATAGAAGATGTTTGTACCTAGTTAAGCCCTTTGAATTTAGATGGGGTGCGAGTCATCTTTATGCCTTATCATGAGGCGTAAGTATCAACTCTAACCTTACTTTTACTATTTCTTTGGCAGGTTTGTGTAAAACAATAATACCATGAATATTATGGTTGACATTTATTTGTTGCAATGTATGAGTCATGATGTAGTTTTTGTTGATTATACCCCAATTTCTGACTTATTACTTAAGTGGCATTTAGTCATGATATTTATATATTTATTTCATGCACATAATTTTATGATATGAATGTGTGATGATGTGATTATTAGGAAATATAACCTTCTGTGATGAGTATTTTGATATGAATATGTGATGATGTAATATTTGTAATATATTTCATGGCAAAGTATCAATTCCCAATGGTCCACTCACTTAAAGTACAGCATTCCCAATGCTCTACAAAATTTTATTCAGTTGGACAGTCTCCACTCACTTAAAGTAGAGCATTTCCAATGCTTCTCTCACTTTATTCCAACCCTTATCCTTATCATAGCGAACACATCGTGCCTTAGTGCACTTGTAATCTTCCATCGTAGTCCTTTCACAAACACTCTCTTATTTCTTACATCCTAGTCCTTCTGATTACACCTTACGTCTCCCCTCACTTTCTATCACTCTTGAAGGAGGGGCAGCTCTCCTTCTCCCACTTTCCCTCTAAGACAATGACTACTTACTACCCGACTTCATTTATTGAACTCAAATTCTGTCTTAGATCTCTTTTGTATGGACCAATGAAGGGAAAATCATTCAAGGAGGTTCTGTTATGCACATGGCTACTTGATTTGAACTCAGCAGAAGAGGTGAATATCCTTAGCTTTCTTTTTTGCTTCTTTTAATCATGTACTTCTTATGCGAATGAGTTAAATTTTTGTACAGGATATGGCGGTGGCTAGAAGCTGTATTGAAAAAAATGGTAAAGATAAGGAAAGACAAGAGAGAAAAGAAGAGTTTTTAAATGCTTACAAGTCAGCAGAAGATTCGAAACAAGTTGTGAGGAGAGTCTGTGAGGAGATTTGCAATGCCAGCCCTGGTTATGCATGGCCTGCAAGTTTAAAGTCTGCTTGTTTTCATGAAGCCAATGCCATAGTAGGCACTTTCGAGGACATATGCTCTCTCTAATGACTTAATAGTCAAGTGATGTAAATTTAATTCCATAGAAATTTAAAGTAACTGTGAAATTTAATTCCATAGACTTATGTGTTTTCTAAAGTAACTATAATACACAAGAAATAAAACTACAGTTCCACAAAGACTTTTTTGTTCTCTAATGTAAAATTGTAATAGACAAGAGAGACAAAGATGACATCTTCTAGGCTGAGCTAATGGAAGGTGTTTTTTAACACCATATGGCTTTGAGTTATATGATCTACTTCTTGTACAAATGTGTCATGCTTTTTTTTAAATGTACTCTAGTTTTTTAAATGTACTCTACTTTTTTTTCTAATTTGATTTTTTAAAATCTTACTTTTTATCTCTTTTAACAACATGAAGTCCTCTTTTTTTAATGTACTCTAGTTTTAATAACATGTCACGTCATTTTTTCTAATTTGATTTTTTAAAATCTTACTTTTGACTCAAAGTTTTGTTTTATAAGAGCCTCTTTTTTTTAAATATTTTATCCAAAATTATCTCACAAAACGAATTTGGACAGTGCACTAGTCCAAAATTAATGAAATAGGTGTTCATGATTTTAGTGATAGTAATATTCTAACCTTGAAAGACTATATGTCCCTCCTTCATGCTCACCTTTTGTACCAACAGTGAAGTTGCTAGGAGCATCCAAATCGGGCTTTTGAAGAGCAAGTGAGGAGCTCCTAGATGTAACAATTTCAAGATGAGGGGAGGAGAGGCTCTCGCACTGTGCTATAGAGGAGAAGGAAATATTGTGTGAGGTAAGCTTGGTATGTAGTGTATGTCATTTGCAATTGTAGGTCATGGAGAGATCAAATGTGCCTACCTGCTAAAGCAATCTACGGCCAGAAAGTAGATACTGCAACTCAATTTGCCATTTGGGCAAAAATTACAAAAGACAAGGAGCTTGAATTAAAGAAGGCCAAACTACAAAGAAAAGGAGCCTGAAGGGAGGAACCAACCCCCTTTAGGAAAGGAGAAAGAAGGTATGAGCCTACAAAAACCAAGGAGCTGAAAGCAAGGAAAGAGGAAGCGACATGAAGGGAGGGGTCAGGCCCCTTAAGGGACGAACCAGCCCCCTTAAGGAAAGGAGCAAGGAGGGACGAGCCTGTAATCAAGAAGCTCAAAAAGGTGACATGCTTAAAGCAATGTGGAACCATCCCCCTTTAGGAACGGGGCAAGGAGGGCCGAGCCTATAGTCAGGGAGCTCAAAAGGGTGACCTGCTCGTAGCAATGTGGAACTAACACCCTCCAAGAAAGGAGTATTTTGTTGGTAAGTTGAAAGGAAAGAAAAGAATGGACACAAACTCAGAATACTTGCATTATGGAATGAAGAAGAGTGAGGTCCTTAAGTAGGCACCTCATACATGCTCACTGACATCACTGATGACTTCAAAGCTCCACAATCATCTCCTCAATCTGCTCCTAGATTCTCTCAATCATCCTATGTGGCTCTCCACCACCTAACTGTGCTTGTGGGCACCCAACTGTGCCTCTAGCACTCACACATAGAAACCAAGGTGTGCCTGAGGCATACACCTTGAGATATCCCATCAAACCCCCCCTCAAGGGAATGCCTCAGGCTATGTCAAGGATACATCTAGTCTCATAGTTTCTCATGCCATCTCATGGTGGTCAAGGATAAATCTATGGCTAGGTTCGCTAGCAAGGGTTCCCATGGGTGTAAGGTAAACAAAAGGGATACAAAAAGACCTTCCAATGGTTATCTCCCCTGCATGTACATGCACACAATGTCTGTAGGAGGTACCATGGAGCAAAACATACACATGGCCTACATCATAAGGTGACCAGAGGTGTTTACAAAACACACAAAACACAATAGTTTATTTTCATTCATTTTGGAGGACTATCCAGGCTGAGTACCTTGACATAAAAAGAGAGATCTGGAGCATACATAGAGATGATTTAAAATGCATAATCTTCATGGGATGCCTCATCTTGTGGAGGAAAAATATCCATGTCAAGGCAAGGTCTTACCACATGGGCAGTGTCTAGTGCCTTATAAGATGGTACTATGATAGAACAAGTGGATTTGAAAATCATATCCTTCAAGAGAACAATTATCTTGTCATCTCCATAGTTGTGTAGAGAAGCATATCTTAGGTATCTGACCTTCATCTTTTTCTTATACTTGGAGTCAAATAAAAGTGCCATGAGAGGGTAGATCTCTGGCTTTGTAGTTGCTTCGTTTTTGGCAACCATTGTTTCGGCAGTCTTCAACAAGGAAGTCAGGTTGGCATTTTAATCCTTTGTAGCATAACAAGACATTGCTTTATGTTTTGGCTTTTCACATATTTTGCATAAGCAAGCCATGAGAGCTTCTAACCCAGGTATTGGGCAGTGTCTTCTCTCTTACAGGGCTTAGAAAAACAACTGAAATGCTTCAAAATATAAGCATTTAATGTAGCAAAGTCTTGTGACCAAATTTCAAACAATGATGCTTTCACTTACATGCTTCATAGAGGTGGCTAAAATTAATACTTTCCAATCAAAAATAGGTCTAGCAATTCAATGAAAAACTGAAGCCACACTTGTACTGATGCTATTGAAAACTTCAAAAACTCAGAAGTGCTAGAGTAGCATTTTATGTAGCATCATCTTCAAAAACTTGTCAAAACCAAAGGACTGAACTTGGAGGGCTTGTAGCTCACTCTTCAAAGCAAGGAAAAGAGGGCTTTCTAAAGCAAAAGAAAGCTCATATACCAAAGAGGATCCAGCATAGAGGTTGGACGAAATGGCACGCGCTATTGCCCGAGAGAGTTGCTGCAGTCTGAACCTGAGTTTTGATGATTTCTCCTTCGTTACTGAACCAAATGAGCTGAAAAATGACGCAAAATCTTTGTCTTGAGGTTGCCCATCTACTCCTAAGAGGGCTCAAGCAATGGCATAGCAAGCAGGGAGTATTGAGCAATAGAAGAATGGCAAAAAAATGCACTGTTTGGAGAAGGCAGCCAACAGAGACGTTTTTTTTCAATTGCTTGCAGGTGGAAGTTTGCCCATACTAGAGGAGTTTACAGCTTAGAGGGTTTGGGCAATGGTTGTTTGTAGGTAGAGAACCAAGCTCTCAAAAATTTTGGGAAGAAGGAGGAAAATGGGGAAGAAGAAGATGAAGAAGAAGAAGATGATGTGGCAGAAATGGGCTCAAGGGGGATCAAAGGGCTCTGATACCATGTTGGTAAGCTAAAAGGAAAGGAAAGAATGGACACAAACTCAGAATACTTGCATTATGGAATGAAGAAGAGTGAGGTCCTTAAGTAGGCACCTCATACATGCTCATTGACATCACTGATGACTTCAGAGCTCCACAATCATCTCCTCAATCTGCTCCTAGATTCTCTCAATCATCCTATGTGGCTCTCCACCACTAACTATGCTTGTGGACACCTAACTGTGCCTCTAACACTCACACATAGAAACCAAG